>NC_142517.1:32157857-32466071 GCF_057876585.1 Rhinolophus sinicus
TGTTTAAGGCAAAAAATATCCTATATTTATGTCCATGTCTTATTCAATATCATGTCAACTTTTATGTTGCTTTCTTATCGGGCTATGACTGTAGATAGATAGATAGATAGATAGATAGATAGATAGATAGATAGATAGATACCTAATTACCTTTTTTTTCTTGTTAATAAGAAAAATGTAACCTTTCCCTGTAATCTCAAAATTATCACCCATTTACTCAGCCCCAAATCCTTGCGTCATCTTTGATGCTTTGTTCCTTATCTCACACATGGAATCCATGAGTAAATCCTGTTGACTGTATTTTCAAAATGTGTTCAGAATTCATTCTTTTCTGATATGGATTAACTCCATCCACATCTACTCCTTTCTTTCTAGCCTGTATTATTATACAAGTTTTCTAAATGATCTTGCTGCCATTTGTTTGCTATCTATGATCATGGTATATAACACAATATTCAAAGTGTTTCTTTGATAAGAAAATAGTATAGAAGTCGCTCATAGAATCAAATTCCCCTTTTGGCCTTCTGTCATTTTCAGAATAAAACCTAAAGATTATATATAGATCTAAATGACTTACATTAGCTAGGCGTCAATATTTCTCTGATCACTTCTCCCCTTCTACCTCTCTCTCACTCAATCTAGCCACACTTGCCTCATTTTGCATTTATTGAAGCCAATTTTGGTTTTTACTCATGGAGGGCATGCCATTAAGAATATCATTAGTATTAACACTAGCATTATAAATGTTAAATACGAGTGTTTGTAAAAATTACTGTTTTTGAAACATGTCCAGAGGCAAATAAATTGTGATTTATTTACTTAAAATACATTTAATGCCTCTATTTCATTTGGAATCATCATTTACTTTACTATTTCTGTAATCACCTTGAAATAAATGATATATGTGTTTTAAAAGTACAATTTTATAATAACCTGATTTTCATTGCTATTTCAGTGTAAATTTATTATTCCATTGATGAGACAATCAGGGTTGAAGACTTTGGTGACAAATTTTATCTGGCAACTAGTCCAGGCCATTTTGTAGCTCTCTAGCTTTGGGCATGCCATTCATATTTTGAGGCTGGCTTTTCTAATATATAGAATAAAGATAACAATAGCTAGTTCAGGGCTCTGAGTGAGTTCAGTTAGGTAATGTATTTAAAATATCTACTACAGAGCCTAGCACTTTATAGGTAATCGCTAAATGACAATTCTCTTTTTCCCTTTTTATAAATCTCCATCAAGGGTTATATTGTTAACTACATTGATGTTGCTTTTGTGACTCTAAAGTCAAGTATTATATTGTTTATATAACTATTATGTTATCAATGTTATATTTTCTAACTATCTTTATAATACTATGATCTTTATAATGACTAGAAAACTTTTAATATTTATGGAAGCAAGTTCATTTATCTTCTTTTCTAAATAGAGGGTGAAGGAAAACAATAGTCTCTTTGCTTGTAGAAAAATAACACTATCTTATGTTGGTGTTATGAAGGTTGATTGAAGCATTCGATTTAAGAAAATTACTTTCCCATACCAAGAAATGTATTTATGTAACACTTGACTATTAACTACCAGGCATGGTAATTTCATCATTCCACCAGCTGTTCACATTTAATGTTTGCATAATAGAATGAATAGTTTCTATAGTTATTGGTCTAGATTTTCATCTCTATTCCATGTGGACACACTTTTATCAAAACAATCACATCTTTCCTGAGCTTTCTGTTGGGTCTAGTTTACTTTTCTTTTGTAGTTATATGGTAATGAGGAAACAAAGTTTTTCTTACAAGGTAAGTCTGTCAAGTATTTAAAAGCATATCAGGTTTTATTCTTTTGACACACAGAATGAAGATGATTTGAATCAAAATCTAATAGCATATTACAAAACAGTTTGTGCTTTATGATTTACATAAGGTGTTCATATTTCTACTAGTGTGTTGAACATGCTGTGTCCTTTGAAATGGCAATCAAATTACCTGTTTGCTCTAAAGTATTATTCATTATTCATATTCTCATATATTTACTTGGATATATATACACACACACACACATATATATGTATATATACACATATATATGTGTATATATATATATATATAAATTATAGCAGAAAACAACATTTTATCATACACCTGCATATAACTTACTTAAAATAAGTTGTGAGTGTGTGTGTGTGTGTGTGTATACATGTGAGAGTGTGTGTATGTACATGTATTCATACACATACATATACACATACACATATCTTCACACATACGTGAATTTTTATCTACTATGTATACCCATTTGGGCTTTGAAAGAAGAGCGATAGAAAATATGATTATTATCTCCCATTGCACAGTGTACCCAATGCTTAGTACAAACCTGTTGACTAAAATTTAAATGCTGCCTAGATTCTTAAATTTGTTAAATCACTGAATAATTAAGAAAATAAGAGGCAAAAAATGAGATAAAAGTAGAAGACCTAGGATTTGGTGAAATGTAAATGTTGATTTCACTCTGACCATATTGATGAATCTTTATCATATTGAGGTGATAGATTTATGGGAGACATGTGATAAAGTTAGAAGGCTAATAGGACATCCCAGAATAAAGCAGAAATTCCCCCCAAAAATGTATATCTTAATTTTACGGTGAAAGAACACATCATCAAGCAACTTGCTTTCTTTGAATTTAACACTGGATGGAGGGAGACAATTCTCTACTAAGAATCCATGAACATATGTTGGCCCACACACAATTTCACATCACCCCAGGGTGGAGAGGCAGTGAAGTGGGTACCCCAGCAGGTAATTTTAATTTAGCACATATGGAGTAGTTTCTTTTTCCATTCGTCTGATAGGGACAAAGGCAGATATGTTAGGAGTGATACAATTTCAATTTAGCTGTAATTATTTCTACAAATTAATTATTCAATGAAAACTCATAAAACCAAAAAGAAAGAAACATCATGAGGCTGAACTTGAAGAGACAATTGTGAGCAGAATAAAAGCTCAAAATATTTCCAATATTGAAATTGTGAGACAGAGAACAAAAATGTTATTTAGTTTTATATAAGAAATAATTAATGGAGTTGAATATATTTTTAAAAAAGGAAGGGGAGTCTATACAAATTATCAAGACATTTTGAAAAGTTAAAGACTTTAGAAATTAAAAACGTTAATAACTGAAATTAAAATTTCAATGACTGATTTAAACCACATATTAGAGCAAGCTGAAGAGCTACCTGGTCAGTTATATATTAGATACGAAGCAATGAACCAAGATGCAATTCAGAAGAACACAGAAATGAGAAAAGTGAAAGATTAAGACAAATGGCAATCAGAATTAAAATATTTAACTTTCATTTTATTAGATAGCCAGAGGGATATCATGAAGAATTGTAAAAAAGAAAATAAAACAATGACAATTAAGATTTTTTTCGTAATTATGAGAAAAAAAATCTCAGTTTTGAAAAGTTCAAAAATGAAGAAAAATAATTCGGTGAATAGACATATAATAGTAAAAATGAAGAACACAAAACCACAGAAAACCTTATAAAAACAAAGACCACAGGAAATATAGACAATTTATTTTTAAAATTTTCAAATTATTAGGTGGGTGCAAAAGTAATTACAGTTTAAAGGGTTAAAAATAATCACAAAAAACACAATTACTTTTGCACCAACCTAATAGATTGATGGCTGCTTTCTCAATTAGAAGGGAGCTTGAAGAGCCTAGTATGCTTTTAATAGCCTGGCTTCCTAGGGTTGGCTTTATGTAAATTATGTTTTTGGTTTATTGGGAAAATAGGTCCAGTAAAGACAGATTAGCTTATATTCATACTAATCTTTCTTCATATAGCAATTATGAACTCTGGGCAAAATATACAAAAAACTCCTGGCAAACAACCAAACATATCTTTGGTTTTCATTTAAGTCAATAAACGTATAAACCTTTGTAACATCACATAGATGTAAGATATAGTAAAGTTTGACTCATTATATATACATCAATTAAAAATTACAGTATTATTTTTCCATTCTCTAACAAATCAGAAATTTTTTTTTTTTCCACATGCTATATATTCTCAGTAATGAGGTGGTGAATAAAAGCTATGGTTTACTAAATTTTAGATTACATATTCTTTGGGAAATATCCCAAATATCCCAAAGATAGTGTATGTTTTAACAGACAAGAACTTCCAGGTATGGTTATCTAATATTGTCCAATCATTCCCTTGGGGATGACATAGTGGTATTCCTTTATCAGTCCAACAGTAACAATATAACCACTAGGGAAGTGGTAGATACCATGGGAACATGTTAGATTACACTAAAAAGAAGATGTTTGATAGCAAGAGACAGTAAACTGTCTAGTAACCTCCTGTCATAGCTTAGATTAGCCAGTCTTTCCATAAATTTACTACCATAGCCTGGCCTAAATTTCAAGAGATTGTCCCTAACTGACTTCCAGAAGTAAAAGTAAATCTTCCCTTGAGAAACTCCAAATCATCTGGATATATTTTAAATAATATATCCAGCATGCAATAAAAAATACATAGAAAAGCAGAAAACAGGATCAAGGTCATTACCGAAATAGAGAGCTACAGAGAGAGAAAACATTTTTTTAAAAAGGACAATAGTCACATAAGAGATTCGTGTGTTGGTGTTCAAAACTTGGAGACAACTTACAGAATTTTAAGAGAAAAATATATTATTTTTTAAAAATCAAACAGGACTGAAAAATCCAATAACTGATATTAAGAATTCAAAATATGAGTTAACAACAGATTGGACTTGGCAGAGGAGAGGATTAGTAAACAAAAAGAGCTCATTAGAAGATATTTTAACTAAAAAGAGAGAGGGAGGGAGATAAAATGGATGAAATAAACAGGAATTACATATAGGACACTGAAAATATCTAGCAATTTAATTGGAGAGCTAGAAGATAAGAAGATACAACATGACGTAAAAGCAGTATATGAAAAGATAGTGGATAGCAGTTTTACAAAGTTGATTAACACATCAAAGCACATATTCAAGAAGCAAAATTTAAGCAGGATAAATATAGAAACAACGGTATCTAGAAGTATAAGAAAACTACCAAAAGAACAAAGAAATGAGACGACAAAGGCAGAAACCGGAGAAGAAAAATCAAATATTAGAGAAAGTATAATGCAAACTGAATTGTATACTAAAGACATTTGAGGATAAAAAAAATAGCAATAAAATGTTAAAAGCAGAAATGATGAAATAGAAGGATAGGACAATAGAGCAAATGAAGAAAATCAGACTTAGTTCTTTCAAAACACTAATACTTTTGATAAAGACCTGGCAAAACTGAATGAAAAAAATAAAAGATTTTTCAAAAAGGTACATTACTACAGGTACTAATAAAAATAAAATTATGAGGATATTATAAGCAAATTTGCCAGTAAATTTGAAAACTTAAACACACAAATCCCCACATAAATTCCTAGACATATTAATAATTTGATGAAATTTAACACTTATGATAGAAGTTTTATTATTGAGGGTCAGCAAATTCTTGAGAGGCTAGATAAAAAGTATTTTTGTTTTGTTGGCCATACAATGTCAGTCATAACTGTTCAGTTCTGAGATTGTAGCATAAAACACCCCAGAAAATATGCAAATAGTCACTGTTATGTTCCAGTATAACCATATTTATGAGAAAAGGCCATAGTTTGCTGACCCTGCTCTATATAATTATGAATTGTAAGGAATTTGTATTAATCAGATAAACGGTATTTTTTTAAACCTACAGCCAACATCATATGTAACCATTAATTATTGAAAGCTTTCCTCCTTTAGATAGTAAAACAGTCAAGGATACTCACTTTCATCCTTCTGTGTAACCTTTACAGGAGCTTTACACATGTGCTGTCTAATTACAATAGCTTCTAGACGCATATGGTGATATCTATTTAAATTTAACTTAATTTGAAGCAAAGTCCATACAAAGAAAAAAGAAAAAAACAAAACAAGAACATCACCACCTTTATTACAGTTAAAGCAAAGTAGGAGAATATAGCTTAGTATAAGAGCCAAATGTTCCTGCTAACTGAATTCCAGATTTAGACATATGTACCCAGCTCAGCTCATACAGAGCTGGATCAGAACCTCTGCACACTTGACAACATAGAGATTAAGAGAAAGCTTGGTCTTTTGTAATGAGGTGTGCACCCAAGAAGCACAGAGCTGAGCTAAGTACACCCATTATTTTTACATACCTATTCAGAAGGTAAGTCATTATATCTCTGCCTTAGTTGTGGGGAGCCATGGTTACAGCTAACTCCGAGCCGTTTATGCTTAACCTGTTTCCTCCCCTGAGGCAATTGTCTCTGCCTGCACCTGGAGGGTGCTTGCAAGCTGCTAAGGAATGTGGTGGGAGCGGCCAGTTCCTGGACACAGAAGACTGATGGCTATCAGGGTAATTGATAGGATAATTACTTTTGAGAGTTTCAGTGAATTTTGTATCCTCTATGTAAAAGTTAAAGAATTTACATTTGCTAAGATAATGCATACTTTCGTTGCTAAGTTGCACGTACTCAAACCGCTTATATTGGTGAAGAAGAATAAACTCGGCGCTTCAGCATCACTGGAGTCCCATCATCGCATCATCATGAATGTGTGAGTGTCTTTTATTCATTCCCACTCCCCCATTCGGGAACTGATCGACTTGTGGCGGCTGGCCCGTCACACTTAGTCCATTCAGGCTTCTGTAACAAAACACCGCAGACTGGGGCTTATAAACAACAGAAATTTATTCTCACAGTTTTGGAGTCTGGGAGTCTGAGATCAGGATGCCAGCATGTCTAGGTACTTGTGAAGACCACTTCTGGGTTGCAGACTGCCCAATTTTTACTCTGTCCTCACATGGTGGACTGGACTAGACAGCTTTCTCAGGCCTCTTTTATGAGGGCACTACTCCCATTCATATGGGCTTTATCCTCATGACCTAATTACCTTCCAAAGACAGGACATCCTAATACCATCACCTTGAAGATTAGGATTTGAACATCTGAGTTCTGGAGGGATACAAACACTCACACCAGTACTGGATGAATTAAAATAGTGGATAATGTTCAAACCTATACTAGTTAACCTCACTTTATTAACATAAAGAAAGAAAAAAAGTAACACCCGTTAAGGAAATGGTCTTCAGTTATCCATTGTGGATCTAGAGGATAGATTTAGCCAAAGCTATCGATGACTCACCATAACGTCTTGGCATTTAACTTTCTTGTGCAAGGTAGCCTGACTTTCAAATGCCAGTACCTATTTGTCTGAAGACTTTTTCTAATGATTGTTGTGGAAAAACTAAATATATGGGGGAATTAACTCCCCTTAGAATATCCCTTCACCAAGGAATGGCAATAGGGGTAGATAAAGACCCCAATTTATTTCTGTCTCAGGCATGTAAAATACAAAATATGTTATACATGGTCTCCTACAGTTCCTAGTATGGATAATCTCCAGTTGATACAGGGTAACTTGCTGAATACCTTACCTTTCTTTGATTTCCCCCCACGATATACCCCATTTTCCAATCTATGAGAGTATGTTATGTATTACCTGCTAAATAAATTATTTACACCCAAATTATTTTCTCTTGTCATGTGAAGGAATTCAAACCAAGACAATATTTTACTGTTTTTTTAACGACTTCCTATATTTTCAGTGTTCTTGATCAATTGGTTAATTTCTCCCTTAACACAAGTCAGTTGACCCCATTAGTATCTAGGCCACTTTTATTTGCATTAACCTCGTTCTAAATCTGTTCTCTTTTTATCTACGTTAGATTATATGATCCATCATTGCAATTACTCTTGCTGATATGCTAAGCTTCTTATCCCCATTTCCATTGCTCTCTTGATTCAGCAAAATGTCAACGGTGCATCATTGTAGCTGTTCTTCACGATATCTGATAATACCCAGGCTGCTGATCATTGCAGAAGAAAATCGCATAATTCACAGAATTAGTAACAATAAATTTGACCTTTTAAATAGAACCAAAAGCACTGTTAAGCACTCAAACATTTCCATAGTAAGCCCACTCACCAAATATTTATAAGATCTAGTTCAACCATTCCTTCTCTCTTTAAAATAGTCACATCCCTGCCCTGACACACACACACACACACACACACACACACACACACACACACACACACACACATACACACACACGATCTCTCATTCTTGCAGTATGATCACTCCCTACCTTTCCTTGCACGAAAACAGTTTTTACAAATACATCCTTCTACACCAACTGACTACACACTTTCCTTCACCATCTTTGAACATTCATCTATCATTGGCATTGAATTATGTCCACATGTATGTCATGCATTCATATGTAAAATAACATACTTGGAATAAAACCTATAAATGTCACTCCGTTTCTCTAGTCACAGTCAAGTAACGTTGAAACCATCCTGATTCTTCCTTTCCCAGTATTCTCTCGCAAATCTTCTAATCCGGAGTCTGTTACAACTCCTGTGCATCTCTTACCCACTTCTCTCCATTGTCACTGTCCATCATCTCTTCTCCCTGGAATTAACCAAAAGCCTCTTAACCTCTTGATTTGCTATCCCTCTTACACTGTTCCAATCTAGTCACTACTTTCCATCCAGTGATAATTTAAAAACTGAAATATTTATACGTTTTTCATTTGCTTAAAACCCTCTAATAGCCTACAATTTTCTCAAAATACAGTTTATACGTCTTAAAATTTTAAAAGCCCTCTTAATATATTTCCTTCTAACCTCACCTTCCAAGTTCTTCTTTTAGATCCAAGCATTTAGATTTTATAGATCCATTTTGTCTTTTAAAAAAAAATAAATTTTGATCTGTTACCATGTGTCTGGCACTCGCCTAGGTGCTGTAATAAAAAAAATAGGCATGTGAAATTCATGGGACTTAGAGACATAAAGGATAAAACATACTTTTGGAAGTAAACTAAGATGATGAGTGATATTTTTGCCTTTTTGTGCAGGTATTATTGACTGGGTACACAGCTGAAAAGAAAAATTATCTTTAAAAGAGAGCATGAGCAATTAGCCAGACACTTCCACCAAGTGCCGACCTAAAAGAGGCATTGTTTTAACCTCAATTAAAAACAAAACAAAACAAAAAAAACCCTGAAACTTATAAGTAGGAAAATTTACGTTATATTTGCTGTGAACATTCTTCGAATTCATAACATGAAATGATATTAAACATATCTCTCAAAAATTTGATAACATAGTTAATTTCCCATTGACACCATTGATACATTTTCTCATATCTTGATCTGATTGTCTTAAGTGTTCTTTAACTTCACTAGGGGGGGATTTTTAAAAAGGTGAGCTAGGTAAAAAAATATGTTCTAGTGAGTCACACTGATGCATAGTGAGAACATTGTATAAACAGTTGTCTTTAGTAAAATCAATTTAAACTTTTTTCATTGCTGTCACACAGATCCATCATCATGAATATAAAATATATATATATATATATATATATATATATATATATATATATATATATATATATATATAAATGAAAGAAATATCCTCTCCCATCTGTTTATCTTCTGTGGTCAAATAATTCCTTTAATCTATGTCTATAGCTTTTCTACTCTTGGTTAAATAATTTGAGAATTGAGGCATGAATAAAACCATGGAAATACAATTCATATATTTTAATTTTTCCATTTACTTGATAACTAGATAAAAATAAATACGAAGACTAAATGATGTATAGACGAACATATAATTTGTTAAAGAAACTACCCTCTTTCTAGATAAATTGATAGCATAATAAAAAATATATTGTTTTCACAAAAATGATTTTCTTCACGAATAGTGAAAACAAATATGCCAGTTATATACTTACTCAGAAGGAGAAGAACTCGTAATTTTGGTTTCTTAGCTTAAGAATATTTAAGAGAACCTAAAATGACAAACCATTTTGTCACGCTTATACATTTACTGTCACCACGTTTTTGGAAAAACTAAGCCTCCTACAAAAGACAGTTTGATTTTTAAGGTAGTTGTGTTTATTAGTTCTTGCTGCAATTAAAACCTTTTTCATCTATGCAATATTGCCTTGGTGAGGGTGGTGGACATACACTATTCAGAAGAGGCATATGATCTTCATTAGCTAGGTATTCTATTTTGTCTCTGTTATAACTCAAGCAGCTAGGACAGTGAATGACATAAAGCAGATGTTTAATAGCCATAGTTTTCCTGTCATATAATAAAAAGTTGCAATGAATGAAGTATGGTCCTTCCTATTGAACCTTTTATATTTTATTTTTAATTTCAGTATGTTAGATACATTTCTTAGAAATACAAATAATACTTAAAAATCATGAGTCCATGGAAAGAGTATGGCTTCAGTAATGTCAGACACAGGTTTTAATTTTGTTTAGCACTTAGTTATGATACCTTGGGAAAATTGCATAATTTCAATAGACTTGTAAAAATAACTTTAAATATATATAACTGTAAAAAATTCTCATTGCTGCTATAACCAATTACTACAAATTTGGTAGATTAAGACACAAATTTATTATCTTACAGCTCTGAAAGTCAGAAGTCAAATTCAATATGTTAACAGAGTTCCTTCTAGAGAATCTAAGGGAGAATTAATTTCAAGTTCTAGAAGCCACCTGCATTCTTTGGTTTATGGCCCCTTCCTCCAGTAGAGCATGTTCAAATCTCTCTCTTCTCTCCCTTGCTCTCTGCCTCTGTCATCAGATCTCTGTGTCTGACTTTCATTCTCTTGTCCTTCTCATAAATAACCTTGTATCATCTCCCCATCACAAGATCCTTAACTTAATTACATCTGCAAAGTCCCTTCTACCAGGTTAAGTAATATAATCATAAATTTGGGAGATTAGGATGTCTCTGTGTTTGGGAGGTGGGGGCGTACTAGCAGCCTACTACAATAACACTCAATATATGAACACTTGATATAATTGTTTGGCCTTATGGGATACATTTTGTTTGTATCTATCTATCTATCTATCTATCTATCTATCTATCTATCATCTATCTATCATATATATGATATATATGTGTATATATACATATATATACACATATATGTGTATATATATATGTATATATACATATATAGACTTTATATTTAAAAAGTCTAATATATATATATATAATTATATAATCTATCTATCTAGTCTCTATATGCAGATGGTGCCAAAAAAATGTACACACATTTTAAGAAAGGAAAACTGTATTAAAATTGTAAAACAATATATACAGTTAACAAAAGATGAATACAAGTCAAGTTTGACTTCTGCAATTACAAGAGGTGCTCAAAGTGGTTACCATCAGCGTCCAGACACTTCTGATTGTGGTGAACTACTGCTTGAGCAACTTTGACCAAAGTGTCCACTTGTATACATTTTTTAGCACACCCAGTATGTATATATGTATGTATGTACATATATATGTACATATATATACATATACACACACACATATATATATTTACATATATATGTACATACATGTATTTACTGAAGTTATCTGTAACCAACACATTAATACTTTAAGATTTTAATATAGTATACTATATTTTTACATGGCTTATTTATGACAGCATGGTTATACATATGAATGCAATATTAATTTTTAAAAAACAGGTTTCTTTTTAAGTTGACTTTTGAAAGATTGAAAGATATAATACTAAAGTTTTAAAATAAAACATTAAAATGCCGGCATGGGCCTTTGGGGCTACAGGAAAAGTTACTGAAATCACTAGAGTGTAATTTCTTGGCAAAGTATTTAATTTTGCACAGCAGTGGGTTGTGCCTAAGTATTATGCCTCAGCCTATTTAGCCAGAAGTTACCATATTATTGTGACTGTTGTTAAGCTTTACAGCCTTCCTTTCTGCCCCGTATGGAAAGGATTAAAATAACTCAGTACTGCATTTTATTCTTCACTCTGACATTTTTCGTTATTTTTCATTTTCATAATAAAATAAGCAACCTCATAATCTGTATTTTAAAAATAAATTTCTGTTAATAATTTGTTTAACAAGTCACAGATGTGATTTTATGTTTCATAAAAATATCTACAAACCTTATAACAAGTGTAAATATTATATCTAGAAAAACAGTGGAACAAATTATAATTTTATTAAGTATTTAATACATGTGTTTCATAGTATGAGATTGTCTGAGAATGTAATATTGACATTAACATGGAGGAAATCTCACAGTTGCACTTGAAAACCAGGCTTCAATGCCTATATTTATTATAAATAAACTTCCTCTTCATATATAAGCCAGAAAACTCAAATTCACAGAATACATTTATGAGATTTATTTTATATTATAATTCACTGCACTTTGTAGAAACTATGAATTGAACAGTAAAACATCAATTCATTCAATGTGTGAGCCACATTTTAACTGTATACTTAGTATTCAAATAGATATAGTACATTGGTAAACACATGTTTCTTTTGATAGAACTATATGAAAATAAGTTCAGAGAAATGATAGTGAATATCATTTAGATAGATATAAATCGAAGAACACAATTCAAGGAAAATTGATAGGAAATATTTAGAATGGCGATCATTACTATATTTTGTTACATATAAATAATATATGTGAATCTTAAATATCATGTGCCGAAAACTGATATTTTTCATAAAAATGAATGCAATAATGGCTTTTTTGTTTATTTAATTTTTATTCAATATATTGTGGTTACATTGGTTCATAAAATTATATACGTTTCAAGTGTACAATTCTATAATACATCATCTATTATATACTACATTATGTGTTCACGACCCAGAGTCAGTTCTCATCACCATTTATGTATTTGACCCCCTGGGTAAAAAAACAAGGCACATATACTCTAATATATATAATTATAAAATAATATCATGGAGTGGAGACCAAATTTATCAATTATATCAGTAAACACGAATTTCCATAGGTCACAACTAACAACTGGAAAAAAAAAAAAAAGAAAAGTTCCAGCAGGGCTCATAAAGCAAGATGGCCAAAGGTATACTTAGAAGCTGGAAACAGGAAAAAAATCAGGGCTAGTGATCTTTATATTAAAAAAAAAATTCTAATTCAACACAAAAGGTATTAAATATTAAAATAAAATAATATAATATTGTAATCTAAAAGTCATAATTCACAATGAAAATTAATATCCATCAATATTTATGAACTAAATTACCCAGAAATTATTTCTATGAAGGAAAAGCTACAAAAGATGCAATGTAATATATGTAGAAATGTTAATACTAGGAGAATCAGTACAAGAAAAATCAAATTTACACTAATAATAAATAAGCAAGTGTATAAAAGACCTAAATGTACCAATAAAATAGAAGTACTAGCTATATATGAAACTTTACTTTTGATATTTGGGAATCAACCTTCTTATATAGGAAAAGAAAGTACCCTTTGTGGCAAACACTGCTGGTTACCTAGCCCACATCCATTCTCACTTCCATCCTGCATTTCCCCACAATCTCTTGGACCTAGTGGTGACCTTGTGACTTAAAACTGAGCAGCAGGTTATAAGGCAATTCTGTATGGGATTTCTAAGATACTGTTTTTATTGCTCTTGTTTATTATTATTTTTTTTAAATTTCTGAGTTAAAAATTCAAAGACTTTTTTAAAAAACATCTTGCATTTTACCTGTTAGAACTGAGAAGCCTGGAGCTGCAAGGAACCATCACAATACCACAGAAATACATGGCACAGGTTAAGGATGTTGTAAGAAAAAGGTAGTAGGAGGATGCATATTTGCAAAACTGAGAATCTTCCCTCCAGCTCTGGACTACCTACTTCAAGACACAATATGTGGGGGAAAAGAACAACAACTATTTGTTTAAGACCTGGGAGTTGCATATATGTTACTTGTGCTATAGACAAATATAGTGTTAAATAATAGAGTTTATAATTATAACTACCTTCTGTTTGTAAACGTTGAATTTCATAGATATTAGCTTAGATTATACTGTGACTAATAAAAATAGAGGCTCTAAGGAACATCAGTTTCCTGTGAAATTTATAACAAATTCTCTTCAATTATAAACACTGATATTTCCATTGAGATGTCATAGTGCTCAGTTTTGAAGTGAGTGCTCTGCTTTTCAAGGAGTTGGGTGTATTAAATGTGCCCTGCACTTTTCTTCAAAACTATAAATTACCACCAAATGAGAATTTCAGTTCACACTTCATTTATCTTGGCAAATTTTGCTTTCAGTCAACTCTATTGAAAATCAGCATCAATATGGTAGGGATTAATCAGTTATATATATCTACTACTGTAAATAACTTTTACTTATTTTTTAATAGAATATTACCTGACGTATGCATCCTCTCCTTTAAGAGGACTTCAAAATAGTTTAACAAGGAGGAAAAACCAGGTAGCAAAACCAGAGAAAATATTCCTCTAATTCTGCCTAAATAATTTTATGCTGAAAATCAAGTTTTATTTCAGTATTCAACATACATACTAAGATATATGTATATATAATGATGTCTGCTTAACATATGGGTTAAAAGTATTGTTTCATTGTACATGAGACAGTGAAAATCTGAAGTTCCTAGTTTTCCTTACCCCTCAGGATTCTTCCCTTAACTGGCATATTTCCTTAATTAAACTCAAAGCATAATAATTAAGGATAATATGTTAACAAAAGTTATACGTGAAAAGTGGTTTAGATCCTCACAAATTTAAGATGTTTTCTGGATGGCTTCTCATCTACTTTATGTAGCTGATAGAATTAAAATTGAAATCAAAGGGGGAACAAACTGAAGCACAATTACAACATTGGCAGGAGTCACAGCGTATTTTGGCTAAAACCTATGTTTTTTTCAGGGTGGAAATTGTGAGCTTAGAATGATAGCAAAATTGAAGAAAAATTTATAGCAGTTGCAAAGATATTGGGATTTAAGTAGACTTCAGCAATTTTGAAGAAGGAGAAATTGGGTTACACATGGCATAAATTGAAATACATTAGGCTTTGAGAAATGGAGATTACTTAGGACTTGTGAAGGAAAATTGAAAGCTATAAAATCTATTGAGAGTATAACATTCTATTCTGTGTGGAGAGAGTGTTTAAGATTATCCTGAATGTGTTTCTGAGTTTGGTGAATAATATATATTTCAGTATTTTAGTGCACTCAAAAAAAAAAAAAGAAAAAAAAAAAAAAAAAAAAAGAAAGAACAATGGTGAAGCACAGATATAAAATTTGCAAGATAAAATGATGTCTCAATGTCTCTTTTAATGAGAATATTTCTAATTGTCTAATTAATGTAAAGAAAAAAGATGTGAAGGACCTTTTCTTTGAAATATGCTCCCCATCTCTCCTCCAAAGTATGTGCATAAATTTATATTCAAATATACTAATAGGTTTTGAAGACATTTGAGTTAATAAGAGTGTAAATATATCAGCCGAGACTAGAGTTCTTTGCCCCAAGCATTCCAGCATTAATTTATCACACATTTATTCAGCCTATACCCATCTGGATGCTTGGGTTACATCTACGCATATGAGCAAACTAAGTACTCGTAAAGATGCGTTCTATATTCCACGAGGAGGGAACAGACAGATCAAAAGAGGAGACAGGCAATGAATACTAAATACAAAAAGTTAGCAAAGTATATAGTATATATGAAGTTGATAAAATCTTTGGGAGAAAAAGTAGAATATGCAAGAGATATTCAATATTTATGTGAATGTTTAATCATTTGGTATCTTCAGTTACTTTTCTCTCAGAAATAGACACTTGAATTATAGTAATTCCAATGATATCAATGTCTTATTCTAAATATCTATAAGCCACAACCAGAGCAAAGAGAACAAAATACCCCCCCCAAAAAAATTCAGTAAATACTAAGGTGACAACTGAAGTAAAATTAACAGAGGATAGTGCTACCCTGGGTGCGCTGAATGTACTTTAAAATGGAATAGACATTCACTCTACTGTCAATTAATATGGTAACAAATTATTCTAAAGAGGGTCTACATCACAAGCACCACAAAAGAGACACTGTTTCATATATATTTCATGACAAGACAAAAATAGGCCCACAAAACTTTGTCCTAAAATACTAAAAGAAAAGGCAGGGGGCTGCTTTATATAGGAGTGTTTCCTGAGAAAAGCACTTAGGAAAATATTGAAGGATTGGCAGAGTATCGAAGCACTATGCACATGCTTAATTGAAGTACCTAGATCATAATGTACATGAATTATTTTTAGTGAGCATTGCAAAGAACTCTAGCTATCGTTAAATTTATTTAAAAAGGTAAAATAGTGTTCCTAGTATAGGCAGTTTATTGAGATATGCTATATCCAATAGTAATTAACATTAAAAAATGAGATGTGGCATTCTAAAGTTTTAAATTAATGAAAGGAAATGCTCATCTTGAATCTGAAAAAGCATATTTTGTTTTTTTAAATAATTTGTAAACATACATTAGTTTCTATAAAATTTTCACCACTGATGATGAAATTGTTTTATAGTAGTTTGCAAAATTCTTCTCTAGAGAATGTCAGAAAGTCAAGTGCTTCCGAGTTTAAGCATAAAATAAATAGAATGATTTCATAAAATAAAAGAGATAATTTGGTTCTATCGTTACAGAGATATAGGCTTATCTGAAGATATTAAAGTTATTTCTTTGCTGGAAAGTTATGTTATTTGCACAAAAGAAATATAACATAGCTGGAATTTTTTCCCCGATAATCCTTCTAGATTTGTTTTTTTACTGCAGTATATTTACTAAATGAATATTCAAAATATAAAACATTGTTAGAGAAGTTTATTTTCAAATCTTTGAAAATAATGATGTCATTTATCTCTGTTTTAAACTTAAAATGGGCAATAATTATTTTAAAGTACAGTATGATTGTATTGAAATCTTTTTAAAATCCATTGATGAGAATAGATTAAGTTAAATCTCAGTAAGACAATTTTTAGAAATATCATCCAGTGCATAAAATGTGTAGATTTTCTACAAGTTCATCAAAACCCATAACAGAAATACATAAAGCAGTGTACTATAATTACTTTATACTAACCCAATGAGAGTAGATTTGATATTTAAGAAGTACATTTAAATGATGTAAAGATGTCTGTGGTTCATTGTGCTTGTAGTAAAGTAGCCAAAGGTAGTGTTTCAAAGAGCACAGTAAATCTGAATACTAAATAACAATAATAAAATAATAGGTTTGGTGTTTTTAAAATACATTTTAGGAAGAAGAAAATAAATTAGAAGAATGAAACTGGAGTCTTTGTTTCAACAATACATTTTGAAAAATTCAGCCAATTTTCACTAATTCATTCACCTGCATAGATACTTCCCAACATCTTTTAGAAAATCATTTTTTTAAAGATGAACTGAAAAGAAACAGACTTTTTCTCCAACAGAATAAGTTCCCACAAAACTGTCCAAACAATTTTTAAAATTCACTAATGCTGCTCCTTTTTCAGTTATAACACAATCCACAGCATTGTCTAATAAATGATGTATTAAGAGAAGCAGAAAATATTCCTCAAGACACTCCTACAACTACAACACACACCTTTGGTATACTCATTTTCAAATATGTAAATCACACATAGTTTTCACAACCAACTGCAATATCGCTACCTCTTCCAAAAAGATATGCTGGCTGATATTAATGCCCCCTTTCCTGAGATTTTACAGCAAAATCTCTGCTACTCTTTTATGGCATTTATCATTTTTTACTGAGAACCCTACGATTTTGCATATTGGTCTGACCCTTTCTAAGGTGCCTGAAGACCTTTAAAGAGAAGGCATGTGTTGAAATTTAAAATTTTATCTGCATTTATTTTGCATTATTGATACATTCCAAAGAAAACCTAGTACTATATGTGTAAGTTGTGACTGTAAGATAAAGGACAAATAAATAAATAAATAAATACACACAAAAAAAACACAGGAATGAACCACTAAAATTAAAAAGGTTAACCCGACATAAAACCTTGATTTCCCCTCATCTCGTATTCAATTTTCCTGACCTTGTTGAGATCAAGTATATACTGAATTTTATGTTCCCTGTTCTCTTAATTTTCTATAATAGCTTATAAAATAATCTGTGATCATATAATTGTGCAATATATTGTTTCATTTTTTTTTAATTTTTAAATGGTGTCATAATTTATGTAGTATTTTATGGCTTCCAATTTTACCTCAGACATTTTTATTCTGAGATATTACCATGGATCTATGAGATATATATATATATATATATATATATATATATATATATATATATATATATATTAGCAATATATAGTATTAATTTATTCATTTACTAGTAAATGAAGTTTTCCTTCATGTTTTGCTACTGCAAGCATTATTACACATATCTCCTTGAGCAAGTGTGCATAGGTTTCCCCAGATTATATAGGTAGAAATGGAATTGCTGGGGCATATTTAAGTTGCTATATAAATTTATTGTGACCACTAGCAGTGTATAAAAGTTGGCCCACATCCTCATCAATATGTATTATCATCAGACTTAAATTTTGACCAGTCTAGTAGATATGTGATGTTATCTAATTTTGATCTAAATTTGCATTATAGTTACCAATGTAGTCAAACATTATTTCATGTGAATACTTTCTTAGTTCTATTTGTAAAATGCCTGTTCATATCATTTACTTGCTTTTCTATTTGGTTGTCTTTTATGTATTGACTTACTGAATTTAATAATAAGCTGTATGTACTGGACTAATGTTAGTTATATATGCTGCAAATATCTTCTCTCAGCATGTGAATTACCTTTTAATTATTTTTAACGTTTGTTTTAACTAAAAGTGGTTTTTCATTTCAATTAGTTTGCGTAATTTATTAATTTCCTTTATGATGATGGCTTTGGAGTTTTCTTTTTTTAAAAAAATTTATTTTATTAAATTTATTGGGGTGACAATTGTTAGTAAAATTACATAGATTTCAGGTGTACAATTCTGTAGTACATCATCTATAAATCCCATTGTGTGTTCATCACCCAGAGTCAGTTCTCCTTCCATCACCATATATTCAATCCCCCTTACCCTCATCTCCCACCCCCCACCCCCCCACCCCCCTTACCCTCTGGCAACCACCAAACCATTGTCTGTGTCTATGAGTTTCTGTTTCTCATTTGTTTGTCTTGTTCTTTTGTTGCTTTTGGTTTATATACCACATATCAGTGAAATCACATGGTTCTCTGCTTTTTCTGTCTGACTTATTTTGCTCAGCATTACACTCTCAAGATCCATCCATGTTGTCACAAATGTTCCTATATCATCTTTTCTTACCGCCGAATAGTATTCCATTGTGTATATATACCACAACTTCTTCCTCCATTCATCTATCGAAGGACATTTTGGTTGTTTCCATGTCTTGGCCACCGTAAACAAAGCTGCAATGAACATTGGAGCACACGTGTCTTTATCTCTGAATGTTTTCAGATTTTTTGGGTAGATACCCAGGAGAGGGATTGCTGGGTCATATGGTGATTCTATTCGTAATTTTTTGAGGAACCTCCACACTGCCTTCCATAATGGCTGGAGTTCTTAAAAAACACTTCCGTATACACTTGCTTTAGAGGGAGGTATGTTATATATTATTTTACTTTTTTTGAAAACTGTCCTTTTATTTGTAATTACTTAATTCATTTAGAATAGACTTTTATGTGTAGGTAGGTCTACACATAAAAGTCTATTCTAAATTGGTATAGGTGAGGTAGATCTACAATTTTACTTTTTCCTATGGATAACCAATTGTCTCACAGCTTCTATCAATTTTTCTCTCCTTTACCCAGTGATTTGAATTGCCATCTTAATCTTAAACCAATTTTCTGGGTTTGTTTCTGGGTTATTGTTTCAGTGGTAAGTTGCCTATCCTTGGCTCAATATCACTTGGTCTTAATTAACTTTTGTATATAAGTCCTAATAACTGGTAGAAACGGTCTCTCCCCAACTCCAGCTAAACACTGTTTTTCTTAGAACTGTTTGTCTAGTCTTGACCCTTTTTTCATACACCATTTACAATTCATTGTTAAGATTCTTTTTTGAAAATCTATTGATATTTGAGTTTTTTCTTGAAATCACAATGAATCTATAAGTCAATCATTTGAAATCAACGTCCATGAATATTGTATGTCTCATCATTACTTAGGTCTTTTTTACTGATTTGAATTGTACTTCAAAAAATTTTTCCGGTAAGTATGTCCACATTTTTTTTTAATGCATTACTAAATACCTTAACATTTGATAGTATTTCAAATAGTTCTAATTTTGGGGAGTAGTAATTACAAAGTCAATTTATTTGTGCATTAACGTTTTGATGATTTTAGCTTACGTATATAATTATATACTCAGAAAATACTGACTGTTCTGTTTCTTTCTTTTTAGTCCTTCTGGAGTTTATTCTTTTATGGGAATTTGCTAGTTCCCGGTGTACAATCTCAAATACAAGTATTGTTTCTAATTTCAAAGGAAACGCTTCTAACATTCATTCCACTTTTAAGAATGGTATTTGCCATTGATTTGTTGTAACTGTGTTCTTTTTCATATTCACAAGTGTCCTTTATTCATCCTTTCCAAATTTAGGGGGGAGGGGGATACATTTTAGCAAATAAGTTTTTCTCTATAATTTTGAAATGACTCCATTATTTTTCATTTATCTGTTGAAAAAACAAATGAAATTTGTAAAATATTCTCATGTTAAACCACTCTCCCAATATTGGAATAAAGACAATTTGGTTATATTGCATATATAGACATATAAAAATATATGTAATCTTTAGCTAGATGTTTTATTAACATTATTTTAATATTTTCCAAATATGTTTATGGCCTGAAATTTTTCTTTCTCATCATATCATTTTGTGGCAATAGTATCAAAGTTGTTTTGCCTCATAAAAGAGATATAGAAAGTATTCCTTTTTTTTTTTTTTTTTTTTTTTTTTTTAACAGGACTTTATTGGGGGAACAATGGTCAAATTGTTGTCCTTTCAATCTTAGTTGTAGGGGGTTCTGTTCAGCTTCAAGTTGTTGTCCTTTCAGTCTTAGTTGTGGAGGGCGCAGCTCAACTCCAGGTCCAGTTGCCGTTGCTAGTTGCAGGGGGCACAGCCCACCATCCCTTGCGGGAGTCGAACCGGCAACCGTGTGGTTGAGAGGACGCGCTCCAACCAACTGAGCCATCCGGGAGCTCAGCGGCAGCTCAGCTCAAGGTGCCGTGTTCAATTTTAGTTGCAGGGGGCGCTGCCCACCATCCCTTGCGGGAGTTGAGGAATTGAACTGGCAACCTTGTGGTTGAGAGCCCGCGCTCCAACCAACAACTGAGCCATCCAGGAGGCAGCTCAGCTCAAGGTGCCGTGTTCAATCTTAGTTGCAGGGGGCAGAGCCCACCATCCCTTGCGGGACTTGAGGAATTGAACTGGCAACCTGGTTGAGAGCCCACTGGCCCATGTGGGAATCGAACCGGCAGCCTTCGGAGTTAGGAGCACGGAGCTCTAACCGCCTGAGCCACCGGGCCGGCCCCAGTATTCCTCTTCTTATAACATGCTCTAAAATTTATATTTGAATAAAATGATTTGACTTTGAAAATTCACAAGAATTTCCCTGAGAAGCAATATTAGCCTGCAGTGTTCATTATGGGAAGATATAAAACTGCTGATTCTTCTGTTTAATGGTTATAAGAACAATCAATTTTTATATTTCTCCTTGAGTAAATATTGCTAAAATTTTTCCCTAGGAACCTATCAATTTAGATTAAGAATCTAAATGTATAGGCATACGATTGTTTATAGTATTATTTTACTGTAGCTTTACTACCCAATATAAATTAATCCTAATTTATTTTTAAATATTATTTATTCTGGCCTAATATTTTCATGATGGAACTTTAAAATTTCAATTGTGATATTGTCCTTATACTCATAAGTTATAGTGTCCTCTTTAATTTGCAGGAAAAAGGGCATTTTTTTCTAATTTATTTATTTTTTAATTAAATATACTGGGGTACCATTGGTTAATAATATTATATAAGTTTCAGGTGTACAACTTTATAATAATATGTCATATGTCATATGTATATTCCATTTTGTGCTTTTGCTCTTTGTCATAGAACACCATCTATATATGCATACTACTGGATCTTTGAAAATTATAGAGACTTGTTTCATGGTCTTCTAAGTCTTTTCTAAAAGGTTCTATGAGGGCTTTTGAATTAAAGAAAGATTTTCTTTAATTTTGGGGTACCAAAATCTACATATTTCCAAAAATTACATGTTGCTCAGATTTTCCTTATGTTTACTGTTTTCTTTTTCCTGTAAATGTATCAACAGATTGAAAATGTGTTTTTAAATCTTCCTTTAAAATGCTGGATATATAAAGTGTTCACGTTATGACAACGATTATTCTGTTTTGAGGAAATTTTAAGCAAAAATAAGTTCAGAAGTTAACTTAAATTTTAATTATGATTTATATCCCCAATAATGCTTTGCATTTTAAAATATCATTGTGTCTGACATTTATAAAGTTATACTGGCATTGTTTTCTATTATATCCCTCTCATGTGTATTTGTGCTTTGTCCTTTTAATTTATAGGCTTTACTATTTCTAGTGTAGTTTTACATTTACAAACTGTAGGTAGGTCTGTGATGCATTTTGAGTTAATTTATTGTGAAAGGTGTAAAGTCTATGTATAGATTCATTTTCTCTCAACCCTATTTGTTGAAAATACTACCCTTCTTCCTGCAATAAATGTTTTGATTACTATCACTTTGTGATATAGCTTGATATCAGGCAGCGTGATAGCTCCAATTTTGTATTTCTTTCTTATGATAGCTATGGCTATGCGGGTTTTTATTCTTTATTTTATTTATTTATTTTTTGGGTTCCATATGAATTTCAAGATTATTTGTTCTAGTTCTGTGAAAAATGCCATTGGTATTTTGATTGGGATTGCATTGAATCTATACATTGCTGTGGGTAATATGGACTTTTTAATGGTGTTAATTCTTTCTATGGTATATGCTTCCATTTCTTTATATCTTCTTCAATGTATTTCTTCAGTGTCTTATAGTTTTCTGAGAACAGGTATTTTACCCCCTAGATTAAATTTGTTCCTATTTTTGTTCTGTTTTGTTTTCGTTTTTCTTTCCTTCTTTTTTTGTTTGTTTTTTGATGTAATTGTAAATGGGACTTCTTAATTTCTCTTATTGACAGGTCTGTATTGTATATTAATATGAAACCAATTTCTGAATATTAATTTTGTATCCTGCTACTTCATTGAAATCATTTTTCAATTCTAATAGTTTTTTGTTGGAATCTTTTAGGTTCTCTCTCTATAGAACCATTTCATCCACAAATAAAGACAGTTTGATTTCCTCCTTTCCCATTTGGGTGTCTTTTGTTTCTTGCTTCTTGTCTGATTGCAGAAGCTAGGACTTTTAGTACTTCATTAAATAAAAGTGGTGAAAATGGGTATCCTCATCTTGTTCCTGACCTCAAGGAGAACTCCTTAAGCTTTTTCCCATTGACTATGTGGTTCACTGTGGATTTATCATAAATGGCCTTTATTATGTTGAGGTATGTTCCCTCTATTCCCACTTTGCTGAGAGCTTTTATCACAAATATATGCCGGAATTTGTCAAATACTTTTTCTGTATCTATTGATATGATCATATATTTTTTATCTGTAATTTTATTTATGTAGTGTATCACGTTAATTGATTTGTGGATATTGAACCAACCTTACAACCAAGAAAGAAATCCCACTTGATCAAGGTGTATGATCTTTTTTAATATATTGCTGAATTTGGTTTGCTAGTATTTTGTTTAGGATATTTGCATCAATGTTCATCAGGGATATCAGTGTGTAATTTTCTTTTTTTGTAATGTCTTTGTCTGGTTTTGGAATCAGGGTAACGGTGACCTCATAAAATAAGCTGGGACGCTTTCATTCCTCTTGAATTTTTGGAATAATTTGAGAAGGATCAGTGTTGATTCTTCTTTGAATGTTTGGTAAAATTCACTTGTGAAGCCATCTAGTCCAGGAGTTTTGTTTGTTGGCAATATTTTGATTACTGATTCGATTTCATTAGTAGTAATCAGGTGGTTCAAATCTTCTGTTTCTTCTTGATTTAGGGTTGGAAGCTGGAACGATTCTAGGAATTTATCCTTTTCTTCCACATTGTCCATTTTGTTGGCATATAATTGTTCATAATATTTTCTCATAATCCTTTATATTTCTGTGGTGTCAGTTGTCATTTCTCCTTTTTAATTTCTGATTTTATTTATTTGGGTCTTCTCTCTTTCTTTCTTGATGAGACTGGTTAAAGGTTTATCAATTTTGTTTTCTTCTCAAATAATGAGCTCTTTGTTTTATTGATTTATTGTTTTGTAATTTTTTAGTCTCTATTTGGTGATTTCCACTCTCATCTTTATTACTTCCTTCCTTCTATTCACTTTGGGCTTTGCTTGCTGTTCTTTTTCTAGTGTAAGTTTAGATTGTTTATTTTTTATTGTTTTTGTTTCTCGAGGCAGGCCTGCATTGCTATGAATTTCCCTCTTGTGACTGCTTTTGCTGTGTCCCATAAATTTTATATCATTGTGTTTTCATTTTTGTTTGTCTCAAAGTATCTTTCGATTTCTTACTTGATCTCATTGTTGACCCATTCATTATTTAGTAGCATGTTATTTAGCTTACTTGCATTTGTGTGTTTTTTTCTTCCAGTTTTTTTGTTTTTGTTTGTTTGTTTGTTTGTTTTTTTCTCCTTGCAATTGACATCTAGTTTCACACCATAGTGGTCAGAAAAGACTCTTGATATGATTTCATTATTTTTTAAATGTATAGAGACTTGTTTTGTGGTCTAGCACATGGTTTATCTTAGAAAATGTTTCATGTACAGTTGAAAAGAATGTATATTCTGCTGCTTTGGAGTGAAATGCTCTAAAAATATCAATTAAATCCATCTCATCTAGCGTGTCAGTTACAGCCACTGTTTCCTTGTTGATCCTCTGTCTGGAAGATCTGTCTGTTGGCATCAATGGGGTGTTAAAGTCCCCTACTATGATTGGGTTACTATTAATCTCTACTTTATTTTGGTCAATATTTGCTTTATATATTTAGGTGTTTTTATGTTGGGTGCATAAATATTTAAAAGGATTATATCTTCTTGTTGGATTGATACCTTTATTATTATGAATCGCCCTCATTGTCTCTTATTATAGCCTTTGTATTAAAGTCTATTTTGTGTGATATATGTATTGCTACCCCAGGTTTTTTGTTTGTCTGTTTGTTTGTTTTCATTTCAATGAAATATCTTTTCCCATCCCTTTTCTTTCAGTTTGTGTGTGACTTTTTATCTGAAGTGGGCCTCCTGTAGATAGCATATGTATGAGTCTTGCTTTCATATCCATTCAGCTATCCTATGCTGTGGAGCATACTACAAAAGCCTTTGCCCAATGCTTTCTTCTAGCAATTGTATACTTTTATTTTTTTATATTTCAAATTATAATGTATTTAGATTTTCCTTTTCTGTGTTTGTGTGTGTGTGTGTGTGTGTGTGTGTGTGTGTGTATGGTGTGAGATATGCATCTTTTTTTCCTTAAGTGGCTATATAGTTTTTCTTAAACCATTTTTTTAGAATTCATTTTTGGTCCGGTAATTATGATGGTACCTTTACCAAATGCTAAATATTCATATCTACTGGGATGTACTTGTGAATTTTCTATTGTATGTAATGATTTGACTGTTACCTCAAGATATATTATTATTTCCTGTATTGTCTATAGACCAATGATCAGATCTCAATATAGTTAGAAGTCTGTACTGTGGGAGAAGAGAGTAGATGTTGAATGGTTATTTAGGTTTGCCTAATATAGTTCAGTAGGAGCTGTTTGGAGTTTCTCAGCACATGTGCTTGGAGTTGGTCATGATGTGTTTTTTTGTTTTGTTTTTGTTTTGTTCTTTGACCATTCATAGGATGATGGATAGTAGGTAAGTTATTGATATGAGAGCAATCTCTCCTGGCTAGAATTTCAACAT
Organism: Rhinolophus sinicus; assembly: GCF_057876585.1. Taxonomy (NCBI): domain Eukaryota; kingdom Metazoa; phylum Chordata; class Mammalia; order Chiroptera; family Rhinolophidae; genus Rhinolophus; species Rhinolophus sinicus. Next base: position 32,183,936 of record NC_142517.1, read on the forward strand.
CCTGTTAGGAACTTCTGGAGTCAATACTAGTTTGTTGCTAAAAATGGTCCCTTGAAGCTTGCAAACAAAGAGATCTGATAGTAGATTAGGTAAAGATTCTGGTACTGCCTTTGAAGAGTGTTGAGGAGGGAGTAAGAAAGCATGGGAGGAAAAACAGAAGAGTTAAAATGGTTTTATTTTTTTTGAGGCCAGGGAATGAACACTGGGCTATATTCCCCAGATTATAGAGGACTTCTTTTTCTAAAGTAGTGAAAAACCAATTGATAAGCTGCACACCAGTCTATCTGAGAAGAGAGTAGTGAGTGTCTCCTATACGTGGAGGTTTACAGGATATAATGCCATTGAAAAAAGCTTCCTAGAATTTCAGAATGACCAAGTAGCATCATTTTCCTATAGAAATAATGTGAAATTAATTATAATAATGGGATTCAGACTGCTGACATCATGGGGACTTTAACTCCTAGGGATTGGTGATGATGGTACTCTGTTTATGGATGACTATATGACATCCATATAATCAAATTATTACAAGAGTAATAATTTGTCACATTATATCTGCCTAAGTTCCCAGTCAACTTGAGTTTAGTGAAGCATTTATTTCATATTTATTCAAAGTTGGTGATAGAATTGGCATGAGTTATCTATAGTCAAATTTTAGGCATTTAGGGAATGGAGGCATACATTTCTGGAATGGATGTTCACGGTGAGTTAATGTGTCCCTATTATCATTCACTGATTCATTTAAAGGTAATTTATCAAGTAGAACACACACAAGCAATACAGATTCTCTTCTATATGATGTTGTTCTGATGTGGGCACATGTGTAAATGTAATGTACTAAAACTTAATAATCATAAAACCATAAAACCTGTTTCAAGTGAATGAAAACATAAAATATGGGTCTCAGTCTCCCGTGGAAATTTTGGGAATGCTTTTTAGCAAAAATGTATTTGACCTGGTACTGAAAGATGGGTATACACTTTTAAAGTTAACACATGAGAAATGTCTGCTAAGAGAGTAAGTTACATTAAAAAACTGTAAGTATTTGGGAATTCCTGTCTTAAAGTTCAAAGTGCATGAAAACCATGTGCCTTATTTGCATGGTTTTCTGTGCTAATACTTTCCAATATTGAAGCTGATCCTCTGGGGATAAGCTTCAGATAACTGCATTTCAAATGCAATCGGAAAGAAACTTATGAACAGCCAGATTGAGAGCCAGGAATTTAAGCAACAATAACTGGTATAAAAGAGATTAAAGACATAGCAGAACAGTGAGGATCTCTGAATGACCTTAATAGCCTTGATTGATGCCAAGATGTGTGAAGAGGATGAAATTTCTCTTTGCTTCCTCTAGTTATTTTTCAGTAGCAATTGTCTTTGAAATTCCATTAAAGGCTAATGTCCCAGTGGCCCTATCCTTTGAATTTCTTACCACCTGTTCACAACTGCTGAGAACAAATTACTGTTTATAATGTACACACATATTTACACTTAGACACACACAAAGAACTGGTTTAATAGAAGCCCATGTGGAGAATTGGAATTGACACCCAGACCTCAGGGTTAATCATGATGCTGGTGGAAAAGTCTTAAGAGCAAACTACTGATTTAAAAAGATTAGATGCTAGAGCCACAAATAGTTGCTTCAAATCCATGTGATTAAACTCCAGGTGGCTCTGGACTTCAGTGTATATTCTTCAAGTCCCTTTGACTCAACACAGATGAAGTAAATGATTGTCAGGAGTTGTGCTAAAACCTAAGGGCAAACCAGATGCTTTTATATTTTGTGTTTGCTGAGGGGCAACCGTTAAAATAGAGATATTAAATAGACATATAGTGTAACATCGAGACTAGAGTCTCATTTTAGGACATATTTAAATCTCTCAACATTCCTCTCTTGTAATTGCTCTGACTTTTGAGCTCCATTTTTCTTAATGACACTGAGTGAACTAAATTGCTTCGGTGAAATGAAAAAGCAGCAAGGAAATTCAGTGAAAGATTTGATTACATTCCTTGTTGTAATCTAGTTTCTGAATAATCTTATACCTTGATTATATAATCTTTTCATGGTTTACCCACCATCAAAATGGAAATTATTCAGGGGTGATATAGTTCCTTACCATGTAGTATTTCTAACTAAGTTATTAAAAATAAATTATAATATTTTAATTTGAAATTTCTCTATTACTGACTCTAGATTTACTGTTTTTAAATCCTGTAAATTGAGAAATTTCGTACACAACTATGTATGTTTTTCTTGTGATTATAATTCATATGTTGCTTTTCCAGTCATGTGGTTAAAGTATTAAGAGTGCTTATGACATTTCTGCACTAATCTGTCTATTCAGGGTAAATTCTATATTAAAAAAAAAATGGTGTTTTACAGAAAGATGTAAAAAGTAGGTTACCAGAAATTCAAGGTTTTGTAAACACTCCATTCTCATCCTTGCATGTAAAGCTGCCATGCATGCTGAGATTTTACGTACAGGCTGAGATTTTTATATTTAAGCAGATGATATAAGGCAAGCTAATAACTGCACCAGTGAGTTGCTAAGCCACCAGAAAAAAGCAAACTGTTCTAAGCGTAAGAACCAGTCAAGCTGTGAGATGTGGAATCCATGACCTGTCTGTCTGTAAAATGAGGTCACTGAATCATGATCTCATTCTAAACAGAATAATTTGGATACGCATGTACATTAAGATGACTTGTTTGAAGCCCAAATGTTGTAGCTGAAAATTATACAGTGCAGTACAATCATATGCATAAAAGTAAAATGACTTTTTCATTAGATAAATGTACTTCCATGTGGAATCAGTTCTTATTTTTTTTTTATTTTTGCTTATCCAGATCATCACCTATTTAATGATAACAATTAGAATCTACAAAATATCAATACATGTTTAACCCAGCTCATTTCAGAAACCATTTGGAAATACGGGATGATAATATATTACTAGGAGAGTCTATAAAGAACAATAACAGGAATATACTTTTGGTTAGCAATGAGAGTTATGAGCAGAACAGATTTTTATATTTTTTGGAAGGAATAAATAAATGTTATCTTGCTTCTCAAGTTACATAACTTAAGCATGATTTGTAAGGTATGGATCCAAACCCAGTATAGAATACAGGTATCTGGCAGAACACAAATAAATGCCCTTTCTTGTGAAATGCAGAATGGGAAAAGGGATAGAAAATTCACGAAAACTTTGATAGAAATTAAAACGATATTTTACATTATGTGGTCACTGGTACACAGGACATAAAAGAGGGGCTAGATTTCACTAAAAGGAACCTAAAGCTGAAAAGAATTAATTGGCAATTAAAGCGACATCCTGAGTTTCATAATAGGAAACAGCCCTCTCAAGTACCAGCCCCAGTCAAAAATGTACTCTGAATGATGACACATTAAAAAAAGATAACCAATTATTTGCAAACCGTAATATGATAAAATAATTTTCTGTAGGAGAAAAGATGAAACTTACTGGTTTAGGGAATTAATACAAATGAGTAAACTATTGGTGGAAAGTTGAAATATTTATAATATATCTATAAATAGATATAAACCTTGCAGTTTGTATTGGTGTTACAGGAAAAAAAGTGCTATGATAAAAAGATAAATAGATGTCTTAAAGGACTTAGAAGCTCTTCGATAAAAGAAAATGTGTCATTCTCTCTATTTTTTTAACATCCAAGACCTATCATAGATCATGAATTGCAATAAGCCTCCAAAAATGTTAGAAATATACCTTGTATAATTTCCAAAAATTAACAAAATATAGATTAGGGACAGGAAAGATAATGTAGATAATTGTACAGGATTACATTTTTTTATAGACTAAGACTAAAAATATTCAATAAAAGAGCCATGGTTCAGCCCCTATGGAAAATGGTATAGAGGTATTTCAAAAACTTTTAAAAACAGAATTACCATATGATCTAGCAGTTCCGCTTCTGGATATATATCCGAGGAAATGAAAATAGGAGTTTAAAGAGATATCTGTACTCCCATGTTCATTGCAACATTATGCACAACAGCCAAGATATGGAAACACCCTCAGTGTCTGGCAAAGAATGAATGAATATAGAAGTTGTGGGGAGATTATACACAAACACACACACATACACACACACACACACACACACACTTTGTTCAAAGTTGTGAAAGCAGCAGTTTGCCATAATCAGAAGTGTCTAGATGCTGATAGTAACCACTTTGAGCACCTCTTGCAATTGCAGACATCAAATGTGACTTTTATTCACCTTTTGTAATTGACATAATTGAGTATTACCAGTTTAATATTTTTTTCCTTTCTTCAAATGTATAATTTTTTGTCGCCCCTTGTGTGTGTGTGTGTGTGTGTATATATATATATATATATATATATATATATGAATAGTAGTCCTCTATATATACAATATAAATTCATATATATAATAGTTATAATTAAAAATTTGAAGAATCTGTTTAAGAATGTCACATTCATATATATATATATATATATATATATATATATATATATATATATATATATATAAAATATCTAGTGCACAGCATAGTAATGCATGAATACTATTCAGCCATGAGAAAGAAGGAAATCCTGTCATTTGAAATAGTATGGATGGACCTTGATGGCATCATGTTATGTGAGATCAGTCAAAGAAAGATAAATAAACATTGTATGATATCAGTTATATGTGGAATCTATATAAAAAAAAAAAGCTGAACTCATATAAACACAGTTTTTATTAGTGATTACCAGGGCCTAGGGAATGGAGGAATGGGGGAAATGTCATTTAAAGGTACAAACAGAGGACTAATGGTTATAATACATCCTGGGTATCTAATGCACAACATAGTAATTATAGTCAACAATACTGTATTACAAACTTCAAAAGAGACTAGATCTTAACTGTTTCCACCACACACACACATACACACACAAATGATAATCATGGTATGATGGGGTGTTAGCTATGCTAGGTAGTAATTATATTGCAATCTGTAAATGTATCAAATTAACACTTAGTACACCTAAACTTACACAATGTTATATGCCAATTATATTTCAATTGAAATGAAAAGAGCCCTGAAACTATCTATATTCCTTTGCATTTTTTTAAAAGGAAGTTGAGCCTTGTTTAAGAAGTTAATTGATTCAGTCATTTTACATGTTGTGGTCACATGTTCAGGTGATATAGTACTAACTGCACAAAGCTAAAGAATCTAAAGATTACATAAGATATTTATTTATCTATTATTATTTTTTAACTACTTAAAGGTCTTGTCACTTAAAATATATAAGTGACTATATATCTGGAGTTTGGGGAAAAGTAACACTTCCTGGCTTTATAAAATGTTATATAAAGTTCTTAGAAAATTGGATATAACATATTCCAAAACCCTTATTTTACAGGTCAGAAAACTAAACCCCAAATGTGTGAAATTACCCACAATCACATATAAACAGAACCAGTCATAATTCATGTCTCCTGACTACAAAGCAAATATATGCCTATGGTAAAACACAATAAACCCTTATTGAACCCAATAATTTAAATGAGGATCCATATTTTTATGATTGTTTCAGTATTTCCACCCTAATAAGAGGAAGTAATGATAACTTCCTAATCAGTAGGAATTGAAGTATTGCAAAAGTAAAATAATATTTTCTGATTTTCTCACACATTACTGAGTATATGTATGGTAAATACAATCCATTCACTGCTCTAAAGCCTGTTTTATTTTCCGAGAATGAGAGAGTAGATAAGAGCATATTAGTCTAAGGAGAAGAAAAGGCGTCTACTCTATACAGTTAATAAACTGCCCTAATAACTTCACTATTTTAAGACTACAGAAAGCATCCATTCCAACTACATGAACTTTGTTGTTATTTTTTTTTTTTTTTAACGTGTGCTCATGGCTTCCTAGAAACATGATTAATCAAAAACAACTAAAGAAAAAAAAAATAAAAAGCATTGAGCAGTAAGAGAGGTAATGTTTAGATTAACAAAGTATATGGAATTTGTAGTGACAAAATGGAAAAAGATTTTCCAAATGAACGTTATTGACCTTAAGGAACTTTTCTCTACTTTTTCTAAATTCTGTGGGACTGTGAAACTGATTTTGTTCTAGGTCTATCACAAATTCACTTCCTCTGTTTCTTGAAAAATAACAACAAAAAGCAAAATTATGTGTGTTCACTTTCTGCTTACAATGAAAGCTGCTCAAATTAGCAAACTTGAGGGGGAAAGTAAGATGTGTAATAGCTGTTCTTTCTTTTGAGTGGTTCTTATATTTCTATTGTTTCTACCCATCATGGTACCTATTTTGTTTGCTACTATTCCTGTACATTTATCCCATGGTTCTCCTCATTCCCATCCAGTGCCATATTAAGTCATGCTGGAGAATAAGGCAAAAGAACAAATCAATAATCCTAACTTTATTTAAAATTCTTATATCTGTTAATCATAGATTCTTGCTCCACATTTGGTTTCTAAAGTATAATTTAACAAGACTGAGCATGTTTTCATGCCCGCTTAAGTTTTGTGTCTAAAATGTGTGCCGACACATTTCATTTTATTCCAGCCCTGTAAAAATTCTTCAACTGATTCAAAGCCAGTTTAGTTTTTCGCTTTCTCATTGTGGATATTCTTAGTATTTCAAAAAATGTGTGGATTGTTAATATACATTAGGTAAAATGTTAGACATTTTTGGATATAGAATTAAAACATAATTCTTCACCTAATTTTTTTTAATATAACAAAAGGAAGAAGAAACACATATACTTATTTTTTGTGTGTATGTAGAAAAATGTAGTATACAAAAGATTATAATTTATGAGAATAAATCAGTGAAAATATTTTATTCTGATGAAATGATGCAATAAAATGACATAGTTTGAGCAGGAATTTAAAGGTAAACCTTTGAAAAGCAGAACCAGGCACCAAGGCTCAAGTTAGATTGAATGGCATTAGGAGACACCATGAAGAAACTGAGCTTCAGCAGTCAAGGGGAGATGTGATATTATTGTCTGAACTTAGTGACTCAGAATACCCTAGCATTTATCATTTTAAAAAATCTGGCTTTGGGGTTAAGATTCTGTTAGAAGATGTGATTATAGCACATAAGTGGGAAAATAAATTTGAAAATCTTTAAGGGAGATTAAAGAGTATTGAAGAATAGATCTCAGTGGGGTTCAAAATGTCAGGCACTACATTAAAATACCCATTTAGTATTGATGTTAAATTTGCACATATTAATATAGTAGTGTGGAATTTGATGAAGAGAGTTATGTGATTGATTTTCTGTTATCACCAAGGCTGTTTTCAAGGGTAGGTGAATTGGGAGCGTGGTAAGCAGATTGCAGTTCGTAAATGGTAAATGATCGTATCAGAATCATGGCCTAAAATACACATTAGAGAAGATATACACTAAATACTCTCCCTTCCATTAAGCATTTTAGGGAGTATGGAAATGTGAGAAGAGAAAGTGTTCTTTGGAGACATTTTTAGGTATAGGGTTGGATAATGAGTACCGGTCTGGAGAGAGTCAATTTCAATACAGTTTGAATGTGGGCGTGATCCCTTTGGAAATGTTTTCAAATGTGGGGAGTCTTTCCACTAAAGAATGGAACTGAAATGCTGGAAGGAAACTTTGGTCAGACAGGACATTTTAGATGAGGCAAAACAGTGAGACAAAACCTATCACAAAGAATATCTGCCTCAACTTAATTCTTGCACAGAAATGGTGCTCCCTACTGTGGAATGGTACCCAGTATTTCATCTGAGTTGAGACACTAAGGGTTACTTCTTTGAAGTAATGGAATGACTCAATTTAAGATTAGTAATTGTATATTCATATAGCTTACTTTTTTTCCTCATGGTTGCCCCTTTCAATGTTCGCAGAACATGACCGCTATAAACCAGAACCCTGGAACTTTTCAAACAGCTTGGATAGAGTTATCTTTTCAGTACAGATCATCATTGCAAAACGAATGCCTTGAATGCAAATAAAGCACATGCTAGATCAGCAGTCCTTTAGACTTTTAGTTTCCCTGCTCAAGTACTAATTAAAATCACTCCTAATTAAAATCACTCATTATAGTATGGCTTACAATACTTTGAAGATTCACATCTTTCTTTCATCGTTTTAAGCTACATTATGCTTTACACTTCCTTCTTATATGCATTAGATGCAAAGCCTTGTCATGACAAATATCCCGTTAACTTTTTTTTCTTTATTTCCTTCTATCATATTCATTCGCACAAAATTTCCTTGATTTTGTGATCTTAGGGTTACGATGTGTTCTGAATATTGCCTGGCAAGTCAACCCTGTTGCTTCAGTAGATTTATTCTCTTAATTTTTCAAACTGCTATATTTTACCTTTTCCTTACTAAAATTTTCCTCCTTAGTTCTTTCCCTCTCATCAAAGATCATAGCATGGTCTGATATTTAATATTATTAAAGTTCACAAAAAGAACTTTAACAATGGAGATATTTTCTTATATGGGACAAATTAATATTAAAACAAAAATATCAATTATTCTCCAATAAATCTGTAAGTGTAATTAATCAAAATTTTAGCAACATGTTTCAAGGAAATCAACAAACATATTTGAAAATTTATATGGAGAATACAATTTTATTATTTAGAAAGTCTTATCACTCTCAAATTGTAATGCATTCCCTACAAATATATTATTTTGGGTTAAATTTTGATAGTCCACATATAGGTTTGGAACCCATTTGCGATCACTTTTGTACATGTTTTAAGTAGGACACATCTTCATATTCTCCATACTCTAAGATGATTTTAAAAAATCACTATCTACTAAATAATTCATTTTTCCCTGTGTAATTTGTGGTACCACCTCTTTAACTCATCATTTACCAATGGGCATATTCATACACTAAGATCTACTGTTATTACTATAGAATTTTACTAAATAGCTCTAGTAGAAAAAAAATGCTCTTTTTAAAAAGCATATATTTTATTTATGATTTTAAAATTCCATGTGTATTTTAGAATATGGCATTCTTAAAGAGTCTTCAAATTTTTTATTATAACTATTGAATATATATATATATATATATATATATATATATATATAGAGAGAGAGAGAGAGAGAGAGAGAGAGAGAGAGAGAGAGAGAGAGAGGAGAGAGAGAGATGAACTGATATATTTACAAATGTAAGCTATAGAGCCCATTAACATGGTATTTAATCTCTAAGTATTCAGATCTTTGTGTTTTCTCAGTAGAGTATTAAAGTTACTTTATAAAGATCTTGAGTCGTCTTGTTAGGTTGATTCCTAGAGTCAGTAAAACTCATTTATTGCCATATATATATATATATATATATATATATATATATATATATATTAATTCAAATGGCTTGTTTTAATTAATTAGGTCTTCTAAGTAGGTGATTATAGTATTTCTAAATAATTATATTGTGATTTTTTTCTTTCTAAAACTAAAACCACTTATTTTTTTCTTCATATTTTACTGCATAATTCAGGACTTAAATTATTCTAATATTCTATACTAAGCATAGTGATTGCTTTATAGTAGAGGAATGCCGGGCTTGGGGAACACACCATTTTAAAGGAACTAAGCAAGAGAGGGAGACCTTACCCCAACTCTCAGTACTGCTTGCTGAGATCAAACCCCCCAAGATGATCCAGATAAAAAGTATTTAAAGAAACTTTGAATTCCTTATATATGCAGCAAGATGCATAGGGGCACAAGACTCATAATGAAATATCTGTAGCTCCAAAAAACCTTTTTAAAGTTATCTTGAGGTTTTTTAATTATAAATTGATATTTAACATTTAATGCTTTATTAAGAGCTACTAAAAATTATTTGAGTCTTCTTCTTTAGTCTCTTAATATGAGGAATCAATCCATAATAATTGATTTGTGATGTTGACTTCTCCTTAAATTATTTATATAAACTAACTTAATCATAACTGAAATTCAGGCAGTTTTATCAGATTAAGCAGCTTGTTGTTCAACAAGGCCTGTGGGAACATGACACAGACCGTAGTTGTGGATGATAATGAGAGGAATACATCGCTGGGGAATGAAGTACATTTTAGCAGTGCAATCAAAGGTCAAAGACAGTCTTAGCACCGATAAACTCCTGACCAAGTGGGAAGACAGTCAAAAAGACATAAATAAGGAAGGAATGGCAGACGAGTTCAAGTCATCCTTACCTTGCCAAGGACTGTTTCTGTTGGAGAAATTACTTGTCACACTCAGAATTCTTCTCCACATAGACTCTGATTCTCTGCTGTGTTTTGAGCCTTCGAATAGCCTTTGTTCAAGGAAATGTCATAGATTTTAAACATATAAAATAATTCCACAAACTGCTTTGTTAAGAATGAATATTAATTATTGTTTTCATAAGAAAGTAAGAAGTGATTTTAAAGGTAAATACTATTACTTGAAGATAGCATTTCTGAAGCTAGGAACCACATAGTAAAACTTTATTTTCTTTCTGTAAGTGGTGCTGCTTTTCATGTATTTAGGCTCAATCAACAAGAATACGATGTCTTACCACAGATGGTTTACTTGTAATACCAACCGTAAATAGATATTTCTTTCTAGCATTTCTCCTTAACTGAGAGAGATGTTGAGGATTTTGTTCGCTCTTTTGTTTACACTTCCATTTGAAAGTATATTCTATGTTTGTATAAAGGGTAGAAAAATAACTTAGTGTTAAATTCAAATCAAGTCTTTGCTCTTATACAACCCAAGTAGGCCTTTTATTTTCAAAATTCTAAAAACTTTGATCATGTTTGCAAAAACACTATATTGAAAAACTATGTATCAAACACACAGACAAATGTCCTTTGCATCTAAAAAAATGGTGAGATATTGTTGCCAAATAGAAAGTGAGTTTTAGGTTTGCGTTTATATTCTATTGACTGAATTCCATCAATTATCAGAAGGCAAATTCAACCAAAATAGACTCTAACAGAGAGATCCTGGGATTGTCACTGTCACGGTGGACTGAAAAAACCTGACAATGTATCATGTGAGGAGAGAAGTGTACCTCTCTTAGGCAGGTATTCTGGAGGACTACTTTCTCAGCAAAAGAGTGATTTGAAAAAACATAAAAATCTTCATTAATGGCACAGGGGAAAAGAAAGCTCATCTCTGCCAAGGATTCTAAATAGAAGAAGAAGAAAAAAATTCTGTTTGTAACCTCAAGCCTGTACAATTCGATCTGTGCAGATATTTTCAAATTTGAAAATTATATAAATCTTATTTAAAGCCTGTGAGGAGCAAATGCCAATGGCAGGAGTCTCTATACTGTGTCCACTTCCAAAAACAATACAAGCAAGATCTAAAACAAAGATGTTGAAAGACAACTTTATACATATGATACAAATACACACGCCCACACACACATATGATTCTGTGTGTTTTGTGTGGTGATCTGACATTCAAAGTCAAAATATATTTAACACACAGGTTAATTTTGTGTGTCAGATCATCATAATATATACACAAATCATAAGGGATAAGCAGTAGTTACATAAATGTTAGGGAATCAACTGTTTAGTACAATTTTTACTTTTTCTCTTTAATATTATTATACTAGTATAGTTGACTTATGTATGATATAAATAGTGGGAAATTCATGCCAATTTTAATATGTGATAGAAAGTGATCTTGACAATATGTTTACCTTGTGGAAGTTATCAGATTATTACTGCAAAAATGTTCACTCTACAAGGTAAAATGAGTGGTGACCTTTTCCTTTTTATAGAAGTGACACTTACAAATATGCTGACTTTCATGTCTGATGCCAAATGCTAGGTCAGATGAATTGGTATCTAATGCACCCTTCCAAGAAAATGAATTTTTTTTAATGGGAAGATAACTAATTTAGACAAAACTCTCATATTAACAACTGATTTTGGAAATTTTAACATTGCTATATAATATTTTTCACGGTGCATAAACCAAAGGACTTTACATGGGAAAATAATTTAAAAGTGGATGTTGGTAAATTCAGTTTTGTTTCTGAAGTGATGAACAATGTTAACAATGGACAAATGCGAAATTTGTAAAGCCTGGAACTTATAAAATTTCGGAGGACATTTTTATGAGAAGAATGAAGCAAGAGCTTACTTTCCTAATTCTACAGAAAGAAATGACTTTATGAACACATCCCTTGGATGGGGCTCCAGCCAGTGAAGCGCCCTGAAGGTCCCTCGAGTGTCACAATAAACCCGCTATTAGTTACAATTAATGAGAATTATCTCTTACCTACACTAGCCATAGTTAATGATTTATTTACAGTTATATGAATATGTTTTTCAAGGCACAATATTCAAATAGGTTACTTTTCAGATGGGCAGACACAAGCTCAATTGTAAAACGGTAACGACTGGAACCTTTATCTCTTGAAATTGTATCATCAGCAAACATAACAAAGAAAATGCATTACTCATGACAAAAAAAAAAAAAAAAAAAAAATAGAACATATTCTAAATGAATCTCACTCCATACCTTTACCTGAGTCTAATTAAAAAAATAAGTGTTGTTCTTTTTTATTAGTTCCCTGGTTACTACACATCCTGCAAACCACTGCTTTCTTTGCAGCATGCTCGTTAAATGAAAGGTGAATTTAAATACTTGTATTTTAGCTTGCCAAAACATATAGACACATTGTTTGATTCAATTTTGATGAATTAAAATGTGGTTTTACAAATTTTTACTTCTTAATTCTATAAGATCATAAATTCTGAAGACACATATGCTTTCATTATTTTGCTTGTTTTAGCTAAAACAATGGCTATTCAAGTTACTCCTAGTATTACTAAGCTATAGGAAGTCATCTAATGTTCTTTCATATTAACAAAAATTTAGTACCTCCTACACACCTGGCATTCTTCTCAATGCTGGAAGAATACATTAAACAAAAAATATCCTTGCTGTCCTGTAGTTTACATTCTGGTGGAATGAAACAGACAAAAAAGTAATTTCTGCTTTGCAAATTTTTCAGAGGAAATAGCTGCATTTCTTTCAGTTCATATTCCTGTTAATGACCATAATTAACCATAAATATCACCCTAATGCCCAGATTCCTTACATAATTCAAAATGAGTTTGGCGTCATATGTGTATGAATATTGACAGTATGCTTTCTATATTTTTTTTAGATAAGGTAAATGCTGGCTGGACTAACCAATGAATTTAATATCCATTGGGCTCAATATTGAAATTAATTGTTATGTTTTTAGTCAAGGGAATAATAGATATATTCAGCTCTTTTCATTCTTTATATGCAAGAAAATATAAGCTGGAGAGAGACAAAGACCAGGGCAGGGGAGCGGGGTAGGGTGGGGAGGGAATCAGACAACCCACCAAAAATACAATGATGAGAATGGCATCCTACACTGACAAAAGATACACAAGAGCATAAATTCAGGGATGGAAACAGAGAAATGTTTTAACTCTCTTGGACTGTATCTCATCTGCTTAAGATTTATTTACATAAAATTGTCAGAATATCATTACCACACGTTACATGAAATTTGAAATTTATAATCATTTTAACATTTCTATGATTTTCACTATTTGGGTGGGAGGACTAAAGTTCCTTTTCGAGGTAAAGATTTCCAAACCTATTGATGTCATCAAGATTGTATGACTATCAACACGATGCACTTTAGGAAATGCTATGATAGGGAGTCTTTAGGAAGAATGCTGATGATATGTTATACCCTTGTAAGAGCAGGAGTTCATTATTTTTGTAATTAGTAAGAGCAGTTCATTATTTTTCTACTGATTTAATGATAATATAATTCACAAGTTTTGTAGAATCGGATTTCAATTTTGAGATTGTTTTAACATAGTGAATCTGTGTAGTGCGGGAAATTAATCATATTAATATTCAGTAGAGCCAGGTTTTCTTGTTAATCCTGTCATGCAAATTATTTGAGTAAGTTGTTTATTGTTCTTAGTATTAGCTCTGTCATATTTGATCCTTCATTAATTATTCTAAGCTCACAGAGTTGAAGACTAAATAAAGCCACCAATTTAGACATTTATTTATTCATTCATTTTCTTATTGCGTGATTTTTTTTTTTTTTTTTTTTTTTTGGTTGTTGCTGTGTGGCAATGAGCATAGAATAATGAAAAAAAAAGAGACATTTTTGCTTTTTGGTCTCGTGGAGTCTAAGTGAGGCAGATATTACTAGAATAATTAATTTGTATTTAGTAATGACAAAATGAAAATTTAATTTTAGTAAGAGATAAGGAGAAAGATATGCAGTATTATTTGAGAACATGTAGTAGAGAAACCTAAGAGTCAAGCAAGACTTCCTTTAGGCAATAACATTTCCATAGCATATGACACCACTTTATGTAATTTAGGGACTTAGATGTATGTTTATATATGAGAATGTAAGCTCCATGAGGGTAGGGATTTCAGTATTTTGTTCACTGTGTTATCTCCCACTGTCTAAAATAGTACAAGAATGGATGGATGGATTGAAGCTAGGAGAATGTTTAAAATGTTAGTAAATTGAATAATGGCTTTCTTTCAGTGTCATATTGTGATACGAGTACATAATAGACACTCACATTTTTTTTTAATTTTCAATTTTTAAGAAACTTCAGACACAATAAATAAAACTTTAATTTATTCATTCAGTATCCCCTTGATATTTATTGAGTACCTATTCTTGACAAACAGTGTGTTACTAAAAGGAAAAAAAAAAAATCCCTGTTTCTGTTTCCTCCTAATACTCAGAGAACACCACTTCTGACAGCAAATACCCAGTTTTCCACACCAACCAAGGCTCTCTAACTCTCCAGACACCAACTGGGTGCCTTGCAATTCAACCATGGCACTAACTACCTGGAATTAGCACAAGCCCCATAGATTAAGGGCTCAGTTCCACAAGACTAGATCTTACTTCAGATACCAAACGCAAAAAGTGGACCACCGGGTTACCCACAATTTTGTCTGCCGTGGCTATAAATTGGGGATTCCCTGAACCCCTCCTCAGTCCTGTAAAAGAGCTCGTGGCATAATGTATTTAAGATAATACATTAATAAAGGCTGCCATCGATTGACTACAAGAACTCAAACTTTAATTTGAATTACTTTCATTATCTCTCTCTCTACAACCCTGGAAGAAAGACGTCATCTCTATTATTCACTTATGGAAACTGAGGAGCCATTAATTTACGTTGATTATCCATGCCACATTTGGCAATAATGGTGTTTTGAAACTAAAGCTGTCTTTTTCTTACTTTTTCTTTAGACTCCATTTTCCCATATGTTATCTAGAAATGTGTTGCTTATTTTCCAAGTGTTTGGAGATTTTTCAGCTATTTTGTGGCTATTGATTTTAGTTTAATTTTACTATGGTCTGAGAGCATTTTTGTTTGATTTCTATTTTTTAAAATGTGTTTTAAGGCCCAGAATGCAGTCAATCTTGGTGAATGTTCCCTATGAGCTGGAGAAGAATGTATATTCTGCAGATGTTGGATAAAATGTTCTATAAATGTCAATTAGATCCAGGTGATTGATGATGCTGTTTAGTTCAACTATGTCATTACTGATTTTCTGCCTGCTGAAGCTGTCAATTACTGGGAGAGAGGTTTTGAAATCTCCAACTGTAATAATGGGTTTGACTATTTCTCCTCACAGTTTGCATTAGTTTGCTGGGGTTACCATAACAAACTACCACAGACTGGGTGGCTTAACCAACAGAAATACACTTTCTCACAATTCTGGAATCTAGCAGTCTGAGATCAAGGTGTCAACAAGCTTGATTTCTTCTCAGGCATCTTTTCTTGGCTCACAGATGGTAGGCTTCTCCCTGTCTTTACATGGCCTTTCCTCTGTGTGTATCTGTGTCTTTATCTCCTTTTTTTATGATGACAGTCCAACTGGATTAGAACACACATTAGAACAACCCAAAACCTTAACCTTTATCTTCAAGTACAGACATGTTCCAAAGCATTGTGGTTTAGGACTTCAATATGTGAATTTTGAGAGGACTCAATGCAGACCACAGCACAGTTCAATACGCTTTTGTCTTATATACTGTTAATGCTCTGTCATTAGATGCATATATATTAAGGATCAGTATATCCTGAAGAAATGATCCTTTTATAATTATGTAATCGTTCTCTTTCCCCTTACAATTTTTGTTTTTTTCTAAAGTTTCTCTGCTTCGTCTAAAATTAATGTAGCTAACTCCAACTTTCTTGTGGTTAATATTAAAATGGTATATATTTCTCTATCCCTTTACTTTTAGTATGTCTCTGTCTTTATATTTACAGTGGATGTCCTATAGAGAACATATAGTTGGGTCTTGAGTGTGTTTTTTTGTTGTTGTTGGATTTTTTTTTTTCTTTTTTGTGTACTATATGTCTTTTAATTGGTGAATGTAGATCATTCACATTTAAAGTGATTGTTGATTTATTGGATTACTATCTACCGTGTTGATAACTGTTTTCTACCCACTACACTTGTTTTCTTTTTTTTAATTCCCTCTGTTTTCTTTTATCTCCCTTTTCTTCCTTTTTCTCTTGTTTTAACTGAGTATTTTACATGATTCTATTTGCTCTCCTCTCTGTTATACTTCTTTTAAAACTAATTTGAATGATTGTCTTAAATTTTGCAATATAAGTCTACAACTAATCTAAATCAACTTTCAAATAACACTACCTCACTTCACAGGTAGTTTAGGTAGCTTATAATCAAATATCCCTAATGCTTTCTTCCCATACGTTGCTTAATTGGTGTCACTCATTTCACTTACCCATAAGCTATAATCACTGTATACAATGTTGCTATTATTGTTTTAAAAATTTATCTTGTTATTAAGAATAATAAAAGTAAGCAATCTTAATTTTTTTTATTCCTTCTGTAATGTTCTTCTTTCTTTATGTAGACATAAGTTTCTTACATATTATTAAGAACTTATTTTAACATTTCTTGCGAAACAGGTCTACTGGCAACAAATTGCATTGTGTTTAGTTTGTCTGAGAAAGTCTTTGTTTCTCCTTTTCTTTTGAAAGATAATTTCACTCAAAAGAGATTTCTAAGTTGATGAGTTTTTTTTTTCTTTCAATGCTTTAAATAGTTTACGACACTTTTTTTGTTTGTATGGTTTTTGAAGAGAATTCCAAAGTAAATAACATCATTTTTCTTCAACAGGTAATATTCCCCCACCACTGACTTCTTTCAAGATTTTCTCATCTTTAGCATTTGATTATGATATGTCTAAGTGTACATTTTTTGGGGGGTACTCAATCCGGCATTCTTCTGATTTCCTGGATTTGTGATTTAATATGTGTCAACAATTTTGCAAAATTCTAGTCAGTATTACTGCAAATATTTCTGCTGCTCTAGTCTATCTTCTCCTTTTGTTATTCCTATTAAGTGTATGTTACACATTTTGTAATTGTCTCGCACTTCTTGAATATTCTATACTCCTTTTCATTCTTATTTTTATTTTGGTTTTTCAATTTGGGGATCATTTATTCATATATCTTCAAACTCATTTATTATTATTTTTTCTCAGCTATGTCCACTCTCCTGATGATTCAATCAAAAGCATCCTTCATTTCTTTTACAGTGTTTGATTTCTAGCATTTTCTTTTAATATATTCACAGTTTTCCTTAATTTTTCCCATACTGCATATCTGTTCTTAAACATCATTCACTCTTTTCAATAGAGAGGACAGCATGTTATCATAATCATTTTAAATTCTAGGTCTAATAATTTTAAAATAGCTGCCATATATCAGTGTGATTCCAAAGCTTGCTTGTTTCTTTGGGCTGCATTTTTCTTGCATTTTACCATATCTCATAATTTTTTGTTTTTGTTGAAAGCTAAATATGATATATTAGTTTATAGAAAAAGAGATAAATAGGCCGTTAGTGTAAGGTTTTTATATTTACCTGATAGGAGTTAGGCCGTGTTTAATGTCTGTTGTAGCTATAGTTGTCAGTGACTTCAATGTCCTCTAGTGGCCTTTTATATATCTCAACTCTTGCCTTTGGGATTTTCTAGAAACTTCTTTTAAATACAGTCTATTTCTAATAGCTCTTTCAATTGGGTTCCACTGTTCTACTGGAGTCCTATCGATAAGGTGGTAAAGTATTGGAGAGTGGGAGTATTCACATGCTTAAGCCTTAGCTTTTTTACTGGACAAGAATCCCTGGTCTATGACCTTCAGATGAGTTTCTTGGCATTTTTTTGTTTTTTTCTCCATATGTGTGACAGGGAAGGTAGAAAGGCTTGTATAATTGCCCTTCCCTTATAACATGCCAGATTCTGGGAAAGCACTGTTTCCCCTGAGGGTGGGACTTTGCTGCTGAGAACAGAATGTTTTGGGTAAAGTCAAATGGTTACTTTTCCCCTCTTCCTACTAAAAGCAGGAAGATAGTTGTCTCCAATCATCACTATGAGAACTGATCAGTTCTTATGTGTATAAACTATGAGGAAGTGGAGGCAACCATATGACTGTTGCCCCAGGAGTTTCTAACTCTCGAGAGCTAGTCCATGCCCAGCCTCCGGAAATCAGTCAATTACTGTTTAAATGTGCTTACCAGTTACTGACCCAACTGGCTTCAACTCCAGGTATGCTGTGATTCTCTGTATTCAAGTTTCTCCAGTTTTCAGAGCATTAATTTGCCTTGTCACCTCAATTCTCTGATGTACATTCTCTGAATTTTAGTTTGTTTAGCTTTTTTCTTATTATGAATTTGGGAGTTACAACGTCTAAACTCTTTATATGTTGGTGGAGAAACCAGAAATGGGGACAGCTTATTTCAGATGTCCATATTTTTACTGGCTATATCCAAATCTGACAATAACAGCAGTGTTGGGATGGATACACAGAAAAGGGAGTTTATTGTAACCATCCAGGTGATCAGTGATGAGAAAATAAATTAACCAGTATATACATAGTCAAGTTTTCATAATAGTCAGAATATCAAAGTAATTGATAAGGAAATGGCTAAAAATTTGAATATCTCAATTTTGAGAGTAAGGCAAATTGTAAATCAGTATCCAGATGATATCACATTGATTGAGGATTTGATTCATGGATCCTTGTCAATATGCACATGATTGTTACTGAAGATGCCACATATTATAGGATGTTAAAAAATTTGAGATAACTTATAGTACTTTTTGAAAAAATATTAAATTATTACAGGTACTATATAAATGAACAATGGAAAAATACATTAATATATAAGGCAGCATTAGGCCTAATTTGGGGAGTTAAATGGTTCTGAATACATATATTAAATAATTTGCATAGAATTTAATGAAGTGACATATTTCAAATTATATCATCATTATCCAATTTTTCAATGTATATGTTTTTTAGGTAATTGAGTTCTCTTCATGATTACCATTCCTATTATAATTTTTATACAAAGCTATATGAGCCACTTCCATCAAAATATTTTATTTGTTTTTAAATATCTAATTGAGATCCTCATTTGCATGTACTAAGGATGCTCAAATAATTTTATTTGAAAAGGAACTATAGTATTTTACTTATAATTTTATGTTTTTGGAATCCTTTTCTAAAACTAAGTTTTTGTTTTCTCAGAATTTGATAGTAGAAATTCAGACCAGCACTCTTTATTAAGGAAGTTGACAAGCTACCAGTGAGTTTTGTACTCTTGAGGCTTTATTTACCTAGTTAGAAAATAATTTGCAGTACATGGAATCTGAAATGTTATGTAAGAAAATAGAAAATATTGCAACATATTTTATTTGTCTTCTATACATATACAGAATTGATTGGTAAGAAGAGTTTCTACATCAAGCTTTGTGAAAACGTGTGTTGCTTAAGAATTAATTAAAGCTTTGTTCAATATAATCAATCTGGATGTCATTTAATATATGCATATTTAGTGGGCTGTCATATAGTACATATGTAAAATCTTTTTGAATTAATCCCAATCACCATAAAATACTATTATGATTCTTTAGAATTTTTAATTCATGTATCTTTAATTCATGTATAGATAGATATAGTTTCCTTGTAGAAAAAAAAAAACACATAATAACATTTACAGACAAAATTTGGGTGTTGAAGTAAATATCAGATTTTGTTTTTGAGTGTTCAAGTAGTAGTTTTGTTTTTGATGTTTTGTCATAATAGCATTAATCAAAATGGCTTTTTGCTCTGTTAGCTCACAGTCTTAATAAATTAAGTATAGTAATGTGCATAGACAATTTGGAATCAGAAGACTCTTTTAATTTTCTTCCAAGATAGTTTTAATTTAATTTTTTTATATTCATTAAACTGTTGTAATAAATTATAAACTTTGTGTAATAGATAGCAACTAGCCTACAATCTACAAAAAGTATTCTAAACAATATTTTTAAATGAACTATAGAAAAAATGACCCACACTCTTTGTAACTTTATTCCCCCGTTCTCTTTGCAGTACACACAGTCGTGACAATTATGATTAATGTTTTTGATGCTCCACTCTTTTATTTTTAGAGTCACTGTGTACAGTGATGCTCTATGTCTTTGTGTGTCTTGTGAGAGTTCATGCAGTAGGCTTGGAATTGGCTTAACAGTTTACTGAAATACGAAATGTACCATCAGAGGAATGACCACTGGTCAATGCATGGAATTTCTGTGTCCAAGGAATTTAGGGCTGTATGTAGAACCTCTCCAAATTGCTTATTGATAACAGTGAGACTGGTGACTTACACACATTTTTGGAGTTCCCTTGGAAGACCGGTTATATAGCAAAAATATGCCGACGTAATCACTGGAGTATAAGGAACCTTTGCCAAGTCTTCATTTTTGGTTTCAATGTATTCTGTGTATATATTGGTGATTCCTAATCTGAGAGAAAAATGCATAGCCTAGCAAAACTCTTAGAAGAAGACTTCAAGCCGGTGGCCTTCTGTACCATTTCTGTGAGTCAGACTGAAATTCATGTATATTTTTACTTTATACACTTCTTCTATATCATATCCTTCTCCTGCAATAATCATTGATTTGTATGGGTTGCCGTTTGGGGTTCTGTGAATTTTCTTTAGTAATTGAATACTGACTGCCACTGATACTACAATGTTGTTGTGCACTATGTCAGAGCTACCCTTAGACTGATAAAACTTTGTGGCTGAAAGACATTTTAGCCAGCATCTCTTTTATCCCATTTACTTTAAGAAATAAAGCTGAAGCAACAAAAGTTTAGATTATTTTGCCAAAAGTGCTTACCTTGTTGGACACCAAACTAAACTAAATCATCTTCCTCCATTCCTCCTCACCTGTTCCATTCATCACACCAAATCTAAACCTAATAATATTATACCTAACTTCCATGTGCCATCAATGCTTTCTCAAAGCTAAAAGTATGGAAATAAGACATTGGTTTGCTCATATCAATAGGTTATGTTTGTAACATGCTTATATCAAGCTCATATATTAGGACCCTCTATGTTTATTTTACTTGTAGAGTTTATATAAAGAGATCAGGGAAGTCTTCTTTGTATACTGTGATTGATATTTAAACATTTTATACATTATGTGTGTTTATAATTATTAAAGTAAATTACATCTAACATGCATTTTAGTGAACTGAATGAACATATGTTATTACCTTTTACTGAAACAATATACATATAATGAGATTCATCAGTATTTATCATAGATATCAAGTATAAAAGGATGTTTAAAGTATAAAAGGGTGTTTAATTTTTCTGTTGTTAGGGTACTTTATAGCCTACTGGAGGAGACATTAATAATTAAAACTTTACGTGAAAATCATTATTTATTTAATTGACTTTTCAAATCTTTTAATTTCAACATGAATACACACACACACACACACATATAAGAGAGAGAGAGAGATGTGTACACATTTTAAGAAAGGCAAAAACTATTAAAATTACACTGATGGTAACCACTTTGATCATCTTTTGTAATTGCAAAAGTCAAACGTGACTTGTCATCTTTTGTTATCAATATATATTGAGTGTTACAATTTTAATACAGTTGTTTCCTTTCCTAAAATGTGTATACATTCTTGGTACCCTCTGTTGTATATATGTCTTTTAAAAATTTTATGCCAGAAATATATGCCTTCTTATTATGTAAGAGTCAGTGATTTAAGGGGTACTAGTTACATACCGTCCACCCCTAAATGTCTTCCCAGAATTTGACTTGACATATACTATTATGATAAGCATCACATAAGAAATTTTCTATTAACCTTGTCTTCTCAAGTTAAATTCTGTGCTCACAACCATGATACCCGTAATCCTTACAATAATTTAAAGATAGAACAACACTGTTTTCTAACAAACGTTAATAGTCCTTAAGTACTTCCACATTGTCTTATAGAAGGATTTATTGTACAAAAAGTAATAAAGACTAAACTAATTTACAATGTTTGACACCTCATAACGAGAATAATATGAAACCATATAATAAAACTGAAATTATCAATATGGTTGAGTTTAAATATATCAGCTTTTGATTTGTTATTTTATTTATCTGATCTCATCTGTATCCTTCATTTCTTCATTCCCTATTTTGCATTAGTTGAGTAGTTTTCAGTTTACCATTTTATCTCCTTAATTGCCTGCTAATTATAGTATATTTTTTTCATTGGTAGTCACTATTGGGTTTAAAATATGCCACTTTAACTTATCATGGTCCACATTAAGTTTATACATTTTCATGTGTAATTTGAAACATTTTACTTATATTACAAAATTTATTTTCAGTTTTAGATCCCTTAAAATCCTATGGATATTAGCTGAGAGTGAAACCTTTTGATCTTTATAACTTTATAATTTGAGAATTAATTGTATAGTGACTTATATTGAATAAGCTATTTCAAATAGATGACATAGTTGACTATATATAAGAGTTGAATGTGGTAAGGTAGATAAAACATTTATTTAGTTTATATAGAATATCTAATTACATATTTATGTTCATAAATAAAATTAAACATTAGAACTGCAATATTTTGATGTTGTAAATTGTTATAGTGTTTTTATGTCAGTTGTTTCACAAAACTACCTTATATAGAATTATATGCCATCAAACTAGTGTTAACTCTAGAGTAGACACTGAGGTAATGTAATGAGTAATGGAAATGTTACAAAAAGTTTAGTACTTTTATCCATTATCAATTTTATACAGAACATAAAGGAGAACATTTTAATTCATGATAAGATAACTTGATCAAAAACAGCAACTTCTATAAACATATAGCAAACATGAAATAAGGGAAATATCTCTATAAGAGATAAACAAATAATAGGAATTTCTGCAAGGACTGTATTATATATGAAGCATAACATAGAAATCTATGTAAATGAGATCAATGACTACGGTACAGGGGATAGAAATCCTCAGGAAAAGAGATGACATTTGAGGTAATTGGTTTAATTCTATGAGTTGGTGATTTTTATTGGCATATATTTTGCTAATTAAACCAATGTTTCCCTTGTAAACAGTTTTTATATAAAATTGCTGATTTTTTGTTTATTTTATTTTATTTTATTTTTGGTATATGGATTGATGAAAACACCACAGAAATGAAGATTTACCTGCTGAACAAACAAAGAAAAGAATGAAAAAATAAATAGGAAAGGGAAAGAAAAATAAAACAAAACAACAACAACAAAAAAACAAGAAAGTAGTAGAAAAAAATAAAGCAGTAATGGCAAGAAGATTCATTAATCAAAGTTTTTCGCTGTAACTGATATAGGTAGTCAGGGAAATATTCATAAATATCTGCAGAATGATAATGGCAAAGGAACAGCAATATGATATTTATAGACTTGCAGACCATAACCTGAGTGCCTTGAACATCTGAAAATACTTTGGTTTAATACAAAATCCATCTGGATTTTCATTCTGACTTTACCCTTAATTTTGTATAGTTATCCATATTTTTAACAATAAACAATGTATACACATAGAAAATATTTTTCCCTCTTGGAAAAGCCATGAAATATTTTATCATCTCTATATAGGACACTTATAAATAATACAAAACACAATGTAAAAAGAAATCTAAACTTTTAGCTCAGTTGATTTTAATGAAACTTTTCTGATTTAGCCTTTCCCTTTAAAATGGCTCCTCAATTAAACATGACAACATTTAGTGTTTAAAATGTACTAAATTCCAAAACCTCTCACATTGTGATAATGACAAATGTACTATGCTATTATGACACAACTTCATGTATGCTTATTAACTTTGTTTGAGAACATTGCAATTGAGAATGCTTGACTTGATATTTTCTTTTTTTTAATGTTTTCCTTCTACCAACATTAATTGTTCTACCAATATCACAACAATTTACTATCTTAACTGTTTTTAAAAGTACAGTTCAGTGAAATGAAATACATTCACATTGTTGTGCTACCATTATCACCGTCCATCCACAGAACTCTATCTTGTAAAACTGAAACTGTACCTTTAAACACTTATTCCCCATTCCTCCCTCTCTCCAGCGCTTGACAACCACCATTCTACTTTCTTTCTCTGTGAATTTGATTATTCTATGTACTTCATATAAATGGAATTATATAGAATTTGTCGTTTTGTGTCTGGACCATTTCATTTACCATAATGTCCTCAAGGTTCATCCATATTTGCAACAACATGGATGGATCTTGAAATGATCATGCTAAGTGAAATAACTCAGACAGAAAAAGTCCAGAACCATATGATTTCACTCATATGTGAAATTTAAAACTGAAAGCAACAAACAAAACAAACCAACAAGAAAAGCTCATAAACACAGACAACAGTTTAGTGATTACCAGAGGGTAAGGAGGCAGAAGGAGAAGTAGAAGAGGGTAAATTAAAGAGGATCAAATATTTGTTGATGGAAGGAGATTTGACTTTGGGTGGTGAACATACAAGGCAATGTATTATAGAATTGTACACAGGACCTATATAATTTTATTAACCTATGTAACCCAAAAAAAATTAGTTAAAAAAATCTTAAAAAAAGAAACAAAAACAAAAAACATAGTAAGGTATCACCTCATACCCAATAGAATGGCAACTATCAAACTACAAAAATAACAAGTCTTGTTGAAAATGGAGAAACTGGAACTCTTACACACTTTTTATGGGATTGTAAAATAATGCAGCCACTCTGGAAAACAGTATGATATATTTCTTAATCTCTGCTAAATATATTCACCATTAATATTTTATTTTCTCTTAATTTAAAAAAAATAATGTGAAAAGACACAACTATGTAATATAGTTGTGTGCAGTGCTTCAATGGGTAATTAAGCATGTATTTTAAAAAAGCAATAAGAAAAATGATATAAAATAAGACATATAGCTAAGAGTACTATTTTAAAAAAATCAATTATTCTCTGAAACATAGAAAGCTGCTTTTCAGAAATTACAACAAAGGAAACTGCTGGTAACCACCCTACTGTATATCCATTTTTTCAAAATAGTACAAGCACTTTCACAAAATAAGCCAAGTCATTCATTATAAAATGCCCCCAAGGCATAGATTTTCTCCAAGTGAGATTCACATTTCTCCTTTGCAAAGAAAATCAATTTAAAAAAACTAGAGAGAAATGCTTAGCAACAGCAATTCAGTTTCTTTAAGCATATGTAATGACTATACAGTGTATAAATGTATGGATAGTTGAATACCATTTATACTTGTAATTTAAAGAGCTGAGTAGATAGTTTCACTGAACGTTGAAGTGTCCATTTGCAATAGTGTTCATTGTGTACCATAACAATGTACTGTAAGTAAAATTCATATAATAATGACATTGTGAGCTTTTAAAATAATAATTACTCAAATTTTTCATTTAAATGCAAGCATGTTGTGAAAATGAATGATTTCATGAGATGACTTGTTGTAATGGATGCTCCTCCAGTTACATATTCTTCAAAATATCAAAAATCATCCTTTATAAATCCAACACTTCCAAATAAGCACTTTGTTCTTTTTGCAGTGAAACAATATGTTACCTTAATATCTGTTGGCAGTTATTATAGTTCATGTTTTACACTTTCACAGATATAACACTACTTCAGAAAACTATGTATTTTTTATTTATATATGGACAAAGCTGGACAACTGAAAGCAAGATCATTAGAAGATGAATATTGCAGTTTTATGAAAGATTACTTTTCCTAGTATATAACTTATACAAACAGCACCATCTTGATAATAAGTAAAACATGTTGGATAGTCTCTTCCCAGGGAGACTGTGATTTCCTTTTGCACTATATTCAGATACATATTATGAATACATAGAAATTATAATCATTCAACTGGGAGTTAGTAAATACAATTTTTCTATTCTTTTAAGTTATAGCATTCTTCCTTTCTCAGTGTTAGAATAACTGATCAAGGATAGTCCATGATGCCGCACGGTTATTGGTAGTCACCGTAAGTGTCGATCCATGTACAGGGGAGCCTAGCTTTTGAGACTGACTTGTTTGCTTGGAACAATAGAACTGAACACCTAGAGAGAACTGGTTCATGCTTGTAGGTTTCAGTGATACGTCTTGTACCAGGAGACTGAATGTTTATATTTCTGATTATTATATTTTACACATGTTCTCTGCAGGATGCATTTAAGGTAAACAAAATAAAGATAGAGTAACTGCAAAATTAACACATTCTTCTTTGGTTCTTTGTTCTTAGTTCTACCAAATATTTTGAAGACAAAATTTATGAACATATGACAAGTTTGTATATATGATCAATTGTACAAAATATAATATTTTTATTTATATCACCCATTATATTTTAAAAATAGCATCATATATACATTTGGATCTCAAAATAATATTGCAAAGTAAGTGCTGGCAAAAGATCATTTCCATATTAGAAAGGGAAACTGAGGCTTAGGTTTTATGGCTTGTCAAAAATCACAGAGGTCTATGAATTAGTACTGTCCTCAATACTCAATACAATCATTTATCACCCTATTCCCTATGGTTTTATGTTTTACTGCATTAAGAGAAATCTGTACTTAATCTTCTCCTTGCATCTACACTACATTAGAACTTTAAATAACGGAAAGAAACGTACTTGGCCTTATATATTTGGTAAAAGCTGTATCTATCTCCCATTATAGGTGTTTTCATATACTATAGTATGTAAGTTCAAGAAATCCTTTGGGCATTATGTCAGAATTTTTGTAATTAAATAGAGGCCATGTAATAAAGAGTTTGAGTCCATATTTGATAATTGGTGGCTGACAGATTTCAAGCCCATAATCCCTCGCCCCCTTCTCTTATGCCCCAAATGTGGAAATATCTGGATGCTCCCTTTTTTGGTGTTGGTAAGCGTTACAAATTACTAAAGCCCTGGCTCCCCCTGCTTACCCTGGCTCTACCCCAGAACTATTATAAAAGTCTAAATCAGTATCCTTTCCCTGTCCTCTTGAAACAATTTTGGATCGGCTTAAAGATTTTTTAAAATCATTTATTTACTTTCTTCATTAGAAACATATACACATTTGCTTTTTTTTTTTTTCAATTTCATTCCCTCTTCCATTAGTTATTAGATATTACCTAGAATTTAGTTCTGACTTTTATCTATATAATTTTTGATGTTGTTGTTGTTTCTTTACTTTGGTCTGTCTTTTATTATCAATATTCGGATATTGTCTTCTCTTTACTTCCCAAATCATTTGTAACAGAGCACAGATTCATTTTTCTTCTTATCATAATACTTTAGCCAAAATTGTTTTTATTATGAGTAATATGGACTTATATGCCTAAGAATATATTCAGGACTCATATTTGAATAAAGATTGTCTGGATGCAAATTTCTAGGTTCAAAATAATTTTTGACCATTAATTAAAACGTAATACTCCATTATCTTCTTGAGTACAATATCTTTGTCAACAAAATCTATTTTAAATTGATTCATTTCCTTTGGGGTAATCCATTGCCCCTTCTTTATGAAGACTTTTAGATTTTCCCTACATTTCAGACATTTTCATATTTTATTATAGCATATCCAGGTTTTGTTTTTTCATTTTATTTCCTGTTTGGCATTTGATAGGCCTTTTCAAACTGAGGTCTACATATTCTTAATTATGAATCATGTATCTTCAATATTTCTTCTTTTTTGACTTTAATTTTTTCTCCTTATGTGATTTCTAGTATGCCCATATTGGCTTTTATATTTCTATACTCCCAATCTCTTAGATTTCCTTTTTTATTATCTATTTTTATCTTTGTATTCTTCCTTCATCATTCAGCTAGATCTTTGGTACCACTTATTCCATCTTAGTTTTTGTTTTAATCTCTATAGATCTTATAAAGTATTTTTTTTTTACTGTAGTTCCTTTTGAATGGCTTTTGGTTTATATTGCTATCATGTCCCTATACATCTAAGTATATATAGATGTGTGTGTGTGTGTGTGTGTGTGTGTGTGTGTGGGTGGGTGTGTGTGGGTGTGTGTGCATCACACTGATATATATCTACATATAGATATTCTGTTTGGTGCCTTTCAACTGAGGTAGGGTTCATATTCCCTAAAGATATCTATTACTTTTATTAATCATTTATAATAGAGAAAGACCAAAGCAATACATGATTCTGTGTTGGTCCTTATAAGTCTAGAAAGAGGCCCAGTTCCCAGAGAACAACTGTTGATTACTCTCATTCACTGCCATGACAGACAAACTCCGCTGTTCAAGAGTTGTTCATTAAATCCTTAATATAAAACATCAATGGGGACAGGCAGTCTTAAAAGATTAAATTCAACCAACCCAAGGATTTTAGACTGAAAGTGAGTAGAGGGATAAAATCTCAAATGTAGCTTGTCAGTCTGCCTCTATGTTAATGAAACCCTCACTCAAGCAGAGCTATTATGCTACTCTTATGTAACCTAGCAGTCTGGGTGGCAAGTACTCTTTGGCTGCAGTGGAGAGCTAGGCAATGGTTATTATCAGGAAAATCAGAGAAAAGGCAAATATTCAAGAGCGCCTTTAGTCTCCCAAAGTGTTTACTTTCATTCTCTCTTTCTCTCTCTCCTTCAGCTGGTTCTTGGAAACCATGTTTTCCTTTAATTTTTATACTTTACCAATGTTGATTTTTGAGACAAATAACTATATTGGTTACCCATATTGAAAGAAATTGCTTAATACTTTTCAATATTTTTTCATAAAATCAATTTTATTTTTGAAAACTAAAATTGTTTACACAGACATAACTTACTAACTACATTAACATAATTACTATTCCACTGTATTGCTGTTCTCATCAACATCTTTTTTTTACTATTAAAGGGGAATGTAATCCAGGAACAAAAAATTTACATAACTTGATTGTTCATTCCTGGACCTTCTTGAAAAACTCATTACAATGAACAACAAAATGTTAATTTCTTCAACTGATACTATTAAATATTTACTACCTAAGACTCTTCAGAACCCTTACTTCAAAACACTCATTCATTATAATTTCAATATTATTATATCATAGTCACTACCCGATCCCAATAAAGAAGACCCTGACTTGAAAAAAAAAAAAAAAAAAAGAGAGAGAGACTCCAATACACATGAAATGAAGAAAATACACTTCTTTTTCTTCCACCCTGAAGATTCTTCCAAGACTCTCTCAAGCTAGAATAATGCCACAGTAAGAATAATTTCAGTTTTTCTCGTCAGCACTTGATTTTAACAGTATTTTGAGCGAGCCAGTATTCAACAATCTTGGAGGTCTACCGCGCTCCAACTGAGATCTCTTTACTACCATGCTTCAAGATCCTCAAATCAGAAAGCACTCCTCTTAGGTCCTTTGAGGTCCCTCCCAGGATGGAAGGCTTCATGGACGTGTGATTTGTGCATTCATACAGGGACCATGATCTTAGAAGGGTTCTGTCCTTAGTTTAAGGCTTTGTTATTATTATCATCTTAAATTTCTTAACAGTTGAAAAAGGGGCATTGACATGTCATTTTGCACTGGACCCCAAAATTATGTAGTAAATCCTTTTATCAAGAACTCTATGAATGATGTCTCCGAATAGGAGTGAGGAAGGTAAGTTTCTGATTTATAATTTTTGCTCATTGATTTATTGATAAAATCAAATGAGCATATTTTGTCTCCTGAAAATAAATCAATCATGTTTTAAACTTTTGATTATCTGGTCAGACTTGAAAACTTTTAATCTTTGGTGCATATTTGCCTAATTATTATCAACTCTACAATTTGTCCCAGTCTGTTCTTGTCATTTTTTGATGTACAGTTATAAGAGTGAAGTTCATGGAGACAGTTATTGGGAAGGAGATGGTCAGTTTTCTTTTGGGACCCACTGAGCTTCCTTTGACTCCAGTTATGTGTAATAAATCAGTTACTTTTCTGGGTAACTGGAATCAAAGATACATGACATTTTAGATGGTAAACACCACAGTGGACCAGAATGCAAGAAATTTAAACCACCTATCATGTTTGACTTAAAAAGAGTTACTTATCTTTAAGATTCTATCTTTATGGAAACAATGTCTTATAAGCAAAGTTTAACAGACATAGAGCTTGTAAGATACCCCATGGTATATATTTTTCAAGTATTATGAAACAATGTATGCATATGGAGAGAATTAGGTCATTTAAAACTGTAATGACACTACCTTTTAGGTAGTATTATGCATCACAAAGACTGTCCTTAGAGAATTTTGAATGTTTTTTGAAAAAAATAAAAAATAAACGAAAACTCTTTACATCCAGTTTTTACCTCTCTTGCCAAGTTGTGCAGAATAATTTAAAATGAAACATAAAGATTCAATAGATAGTTACATAGTAAAACATAATGCTCTATATCTAAAATTGGTTCACCTACCCTTTACCTGAAACATGAGAAGTAATATATTAATTACTTACATATTCTCTAGATTATTTCCAACTTTAGTGAGTAGTCTTTCCCCTAGTTGTTGTTCCCCTAGCTGTAAAGAATACTGCTGGGTTTTGTTATAGCTCAGCATACAATGTATGTTTTGAAGGCATACAGATACAAGTTTTGAGGACATAAATCTTAGTGTAAGCTATGCTTTTTGGAGGGATGTATATTAATAAAAAAATAATGCACAGTGTATATGTAATACTACTGAAAGAAATTCCACAATGTTGTGAAAGAAACCACAATATAAGTAAGTTTGGATACTGTAAAGCATAGACTTCTACAGTTTTTCTCACAAGAATTTTCTAAGACAGAAATGAGTGTACAAGTTCAGACAATTAAGTTCACAAACTCATCCTACAAAAAGTGCTACATACTTCATTGCTGAATATGACTATGGTCACCTTCGAAGTACTCCCCTTAGGAAACTATGCACTGATGCCAGGGCCTAGTGAACCCTTCAAAGCAATTTTGGAACTTTTTTTGGAATGGCCATCAGAGCTGTCATTGTATTACCCTTGATGTCCTGAATGTCATCAAAATGTCTTCCTTTCAATCTTTCCTTTATCTTCAGGTAAACAAAGATGTCATTGGGGGCCAAATCAGGTGAGTAGGGGGGGATGTTTCAAAATAGTTATTTGTTTACTGCCTAGAAAGTCCTCCACAGACAGTGCCATGTGAGTTGGTGCATTGTCCTGACACAAGAGCCATGAATTCTTGACAAAAAGTTCAAGTAGTCTAACCCAGCCTTTCAGTACTTCTAAATAGTAAACTTGATTAACTGTTTGTCCAGTTGGCACAAATTCATAATGAATAATCTCTCTGATATCAAAAAAAGTTATCAACAGCGTTGCAACAAGTTCGCAAACTTAATTGCCAGAACTTGTATATATTCTGTTCCTTGAGTAAAGTATAGTGACAATACAATGCTTCATTACTAATGGTATTAATTCATTATCTTGTATTTTTACATGAAAAATTGGGTAGAATATAATGCCAGTTCATTTCTTATTTTAAAAAGTTAACATAGTAACCATTAATTAGTACTCCATACATAAATTAATAACATTAAAAAGCTTCATTTATACTACCTTTTAAAATTAAAAATTAATTCCCAACAGAAAACAATGTGTACTTGATAAATTATATAAATGATTTGTAATTTATTAAGAGAAGAGATACTATGTAAAGTACTTTACAGCCATCATGTCAATTTTCCTTTGCAACAACCTTGTGAACTAGGTAATATTATTATTTTAGAGATATGGAAACTGAGATTATTTAAGAACAGACAAGTGATAATAGGTAGATGGAATTTAAAATATCTAATACCAAAGTCAGGGCACTTAACAGCTATTATAATACCTCCCAGTGTGTCATGCAGAGAGTTTCATATAAAATACCTCATTTGTCATGGTACCAACTCATAAAACAGTATTTGGTGATAGCTGTAACATTTCTTCCCCAAGAATATGCATTTAAAATCCAACTAGAGATCGCAAGTGGACACTTATATTGCTTTCTGAAAGTGGAGGGCTGAAATTCTGTTCCATATTCTCTTTTAGAGCTAACTATGGGTCATTTAGATGCCTCATTCTAGAGTGCATTGTGAATTTCTTTGGAATACAATAGTTAGTACAGTAAATTGATACAGTAAGCCCATCAGATTTAGTAACATACCTTGATTTTATGAGCAGTGGAATGAGAGCTAGATGAGGAGCTAACAGTAAAAGCACAGCATAAGAAGATATTTGAGTGCTGTTGAAATTAGGATTAAAGTAGAGGAAGAGAAACAGGATAATGGAATAAGGGTAAGAGTTGCATATTAAAGAGAAGAGGAGGATCTGTAATGAATGAGGGAGGAAATATGGCCTGAGGATTAGTTAGACTTACAGGCAGAGGTGGCAGTAATGGACACAAAAGTTAAACTATTAAATGAATATATAATATATATTGATTCATTATATATAATTACAAAATAATAAATATGTAAGTATTAAAGATAAATGTTTTCAAGTTCAAAAGTAAAATGAGTGTCTTTTTATTGCTTTAGAGAACATATTGACATATTTATTATATTTTTTTAGTTTTCAATTACAGTTGGCATACAATATTATATTAGTTTCAGGTGTAAAACATAGTGATTAGACATTTATATAATTTATGAGGTGTCAGCCTACTAAGTATAGTACCCATGTGGCACCATACATAGTTACTACAATGTTGTTGACTATATTCTGCCTCGCTATGTGACTTCTTCTGTATGTCCTTAGTTGTAGGGCTTCGATTCATCTAGACTTCAGGTGATTCTCAATGATGGTTGTTCTGTAATTTAGTTGTATGTTAGATAATTACAATATAATAAATATGTAAGTATTAAAAGGAAATGGTTTCAAATCTAGAAATAATGTTTTCAAACTCAGATGTGGACATGAAAGGATGCTAGCACAGCATTTGCCTACTCCTCCATCTTGACCATTTCAATATTGACATATTTAAAGGATAATTATGTCAATGATAAAAGTATATATTCCATGGTACATACCAGGATCTGTCTATCACTGTCCATATGAAAGGATGCATTAGGAAGCCAACATTATAGGTAGCATATATGATACTTTAGAGAAATCATTTTAATACATTAAAATATCAATAATATTTGTCTTGACTTTTACATTTATTACATTATCATGGACTATATATATATGTATATATATACATATATATGCATATACATATATATACATATATACATATATATATACATATATATATATATATATATATATATATATATATATCTTATTTCAACATGTAGTTTTTAACCAATATCTTCACTAGACTAACATTGAAAGATTTATCCAAAATATATAACAAACATTTACAACTCAATAGTGGAAAAAAATTAATAACCCAATTTTGAAAATAAACACAGGACCTGAATAGATATTTCTCAAAGAAGGCATACAAATGGCCAACAGGTATATGCAAAGGATGCAAAGGTACTCAATATCATAAACCATTAGGGGAAATTTAAATCAAAACCACAATAACATATCACCTCACCTTAGGATGGCTATTATAAAACAAAACAAAACAAACAAATAACAACAACAAAAACAGAAGAAATCAATCATGGGTGAAGATGTGGAGGAAAAAAAAACCCTGTACTGTTGGAGGGAATATAAATTGATGCAACTAATATATAAAACAGCATGGAGTTTTCTCAAGAAATTGAAAAATGGAACTACGAGATGATCCAGCAATCTCCCTTTTGGGTATATAAACCAAAGGAATTTGAATCACAATCTTGAAGAGATACTTGCACTACCATACTTATTGCTGCATTACTCATAATAGACAAGATACAGAAGCAACCTAAATGACCATCAGTGGATGAAGGGATAAAGAAAATGAGATGTTTACATACAACGGAATGTTATTCATCCTTAAAAAAATAAGAAATTCCTGCCATTTGCAACAACATGGATGAACTTATAGGACATTATACTAAGTAAAATAAGTCACACACAGAAGAACCAGAAGTACATGATCCCACTTATATGTACAATCTAAATTATTCAAACTCAAGCAGAGAGTAGAATGGTCGTTACCAGGGGTTGGGGAAAGTGGAAATGGAAGTTTTTGTTCAAAGGATACAGAACGTCAGTTTTATAAGATGAGTAAGTCCAAGAGATCTACTGTACAGCATAATGCAAATAGTTAACAGTACTATATTGTATAGTTAAAAATTAATGAGAGTATATGTTACGTTAAGTGTCTTATCACAGAATTAAAAGGACAGAGGGTAGGAGGAAACTTTTGAAGGTAAGGAAAATGTTTATAGTGTTGATTATGGTGATGGTTTCACGAGTATATAAATTATCTCCTATTTTGCCAAGTTGTATACATTAAATATGTACAGACTTTCTACGTCAATTATAACAGAGTAAAGTGTTAAATTTTGCTGGAAAAAGTAGGTGAAAATTCATTCCCCAGTACACAGAAACTTGGAGAAGAATTACTTTCTATGCAAAGGCATTAAATATTTTCCTTGTAGTCTTGTAGTCGTGCTCTAGCCCCTGTAATTACTGCCATCTAATCATGTTTAGAAAAAATAAAAAATAAAATAGTAAATAAAATTTTACTCCTTTACATGAGGAATCTTTATATAGGAGACCTCAAAGAAGGGGTCTTCAACAAAGGTCTTCAACAAAGGTCTAAAGACCTTGATAAGGCTTAGCCAGGCTGATTCAGTTACTGCAATGCACTCATACGAGGTTTGACAATTACGTTCGCGAACTTGTTGCAACAATATTGCTAACCTTTTTTGATATCAAAGGGATTATTCATTATGAATTTGTACCAATTGGGCAAACAGTTAACCGAGTTTACTATTTGGAAGTGCTGAAAAGGCTGTGAGAAAAAGTTAGACGACCTGAACCTTTTTTTTTTTTTTTTTTTTTTTTTTTTTAATTTATTGGGGTGACAATTGTTAGTAAAATTACATTGATTTCAGGTGTACAATTCTGTATTACATCATCTATAAATCCCATTGTGTGTTCATCACCCAGAGTCAGTTCTCCTTCCATCACCATATATTCGATCTCCCTTTTTCGCCAACAGTTCATGGTTCTTGCATCACAATAATGAACCAGCTCACACGGCACTATCTGTGAGGGAGTTTTTATCCAGTAAACAAATCACTGTATTGGAACATCCTCCCTACTCACCTGATCTGGCCCCCGATGACTTATTTCTTTACCTGAAGATAAAGGAAATATTGAAAGGAAGACATTTTGATGACATTCAGGACATCAAGTGTAATATGATGACAGCTCTGATGGCCATTCCAGAAAAAGAATTCCAAAATTGCTTTGAAGGGTAGACTAGACACTGGCATTGGTGCATTGCTTCCCAAGGAGAGTACTTCGAAGGTGACCATAGTAATATTCAGCAATGAGGTATGTAGCATTTTTTCTAGGATGAGTTAACAAATGTAATTGTCAGACCTCATACTTCTCTTGTACATTTAAGGGACATTTTCCAATATTCACCCCATGAATTTCTGCATATCTAATACAGATATGCATTTGAATAACCTTGTTGTGGTGTATATACCAAACCAAGAATTCTTCAAGACAAAAGAAGGCAGCAAATATATCTGTAATTTGTAAACCATGAAAGCAGATTGATTATAGCTATAATTTTTCCTGCCCAAATGTTCTGCCTATGAGATACCAACACACCTTTAGAAATAGAGAATAAGTAATATCCTTCTCTTTGTTTACATTAGTTTTTGTGCTATTAACCCACCAGAAATATTGGCTCTAATTTTAGTGCAATGGGCACTTTTGTTCACCCCCTGTGCCTATCACCTGGAACAGTGCCTGGTATATAGCAGGTGCTCAGTAAACATTTGTCAAAAGAATTATGAAGTTGTCCTAATTGTAAACAAAATCCATGAGGAAAATTTCACATTTCCTCCCAATTCTTTAAAAAAACAGAGTGAGAACTAGCTTGCAGGATATTCAGGAAAACAGCAGTTTTGGAGGTTTATCTAATCCTTGTTTTAAAAACTTGAAAGCTTACTACATTGTACAATTCCATATTGGAGGAATTAAAACCTGAATCCCACTGGCCTTTACACTTTGAAAAGACTTGAAGACTATAAACAAAAGTCTGCCAAGTTAGTGACCTTAAAGCTGCAATAGCTCCAAGACCAGAAATAGAAAACAGCACCTAGGCCTTCTCCTTTGCACCCTTCTAGTATTCCATTATTGAACCAGTGGCCCAGAAATTGGTGTCTCATTTGCAATCGACTATGACACTGGGAAAAAGATTGCCCTTAAAGGTTTTGTATAAATCCTTGGATATCGACTTGAACACCCTCAGGTCTACTACCCTCAAAGGAGGACCTCCATGTGGTCCCCTCCCAAGGTTGATGTGACTCCAAGAGATTCTCCAGTATAAAAAAGTGAGATTGCTGGAGACAAAGTGATGTAGCTTGTGATGTCCAGATGGAACACAGAAATTGAGATGGATAATGAATTTAAAAGCCTGATTAAATAAAATAATTTAGGAGAGCAATTAAAAACAAAATACTAAGCAAAACACAAACACATAATGCTACACAAACACACACGCATGTGCACACACACAATATTTACCAAGACAAGAACAATGATTTAGTAATAGAAAATATATTAGAAACAGTTAAGTTTACCACTATAAGTGAGAGAACTGATGTCTGAGACTCCCTGCCAAGTCCTGGCCTGCCCCTTTCCTTTTCATGGGTATCAGGTGGGCCTCTATGTGTGAAGGTCTCGCCTGCCTAATCCTGCTTCCTCCTCCATCTTTCATGGACTTTACTAATTGATAAATGCTTTGCTCTTCTAACTGTATCTCAGTGTCTGCTTCCAAAGACTCAAAGACATTAGGACTTTATGCACTGGATTTGACACATGCCATAAAACTGATTGCTGTATTTTCACTCAAATCATGCCTAATATAATTCTCCTCACCATCACCATCTATGAGCCATTTGTGCCATTTTGATTTTCTGGTTTGTTTGGAGACTGTTTTTTGTTCACCTCTTCTTATTTTTCTTTTTAAAAATAGAGTTTATTTTGTAGAGCAGTTTTAGGTTCACAGCAAAATTGAGGGAAAGGTATAGGATTTCCCATATACCCCCTGCCTTGACTCACACAGCCTCCAGCTGTCAACATCCCACACCAGAGGGTTGCATTTGTTACACGTAATAAATATACATTGACATATAATTAGGGAAGGGAAGGGAAGAAAATTTCACCTCTTTATCATAGAACAACTCTAAGAAAAGCAAATAACTGAGAATTGATTTAGGATTAGGAAAAGAAGTTATTCAACAAATTAGAAACTGGATTTTTTTTTAAGTTGATAATTTAGCATGCATTAATTGTGTGATTAATCTAGAGCTTTATTTTTATGAAATCTAAAAAACAAACAAAATAAACAAAAAAATCTAAGTCATAGTTTAAGGTTGCAGGATTTAATGAATTATGAATAATTTTTTCAGATTAATATATGCCCTTACATCACAGAATTTTACACTATTTTGTCTCTTGGTACAGTTATATTAATCACCTATACACGAGTAAATAACTATTTTCTCATATGGCAAATTATATTGCTATAGAAAATTACTAATATTTGGAGAGTCAAATTATTTGTGTCGTGCAGAGACTAACTAAGGACTGTGAAATAAATTAGTTTTAACACTATGCATCTTGTATAAGTAATTTTGCTTTCATTAGAAATGCAGTTCTACATGAACTATAGTCATAGTGGTGAGAGAGAAAATCCACAACGTGGAATATTATCAAATACGTATCTGTGAAAATGGTAGCAGATTAAAAAAAAGTGGCGGGCTGGTCCGGTGGCTCAGGCAGTTAGAGCTCCATGCTCCTAACTCCAAAGGCTGCCGGTTCGATTCCCACATGGGCCAGTGGGCTCTCAACCACAAGGTTGCCAGTTCAACTTTTCGAGTCCCGCAAGAGATTGTGGGCTCTGCCCCCTGCAACTAGCAATGGCAACTGGACCTAGAGCTGAGCTGTGCCCTCCACAACTGAGATTGAAAGGACAACAACTTGACTTGTTAAAAAAAAGGCCTGGAAGTACACAGTGTTCCCCAATAAAGTCCTGTTCCCCTTCCCCAATAAAAAACTTTTAAAAAAAAAAAAAAAAAGAGTGATTACTGTCACTGCTATAAAAAAAAAAAAAAAAAAAAAAAGTGGCAATTTACTTGTGTATAAAGACATAATCAAATCCTTTTTTAACGTTATTTTAAAATATATTTTATGACCTAAGTATAGAACCTAAGAGTCAGAAAAATTCTACTGCTTCTAAATCAGAACCAGAATGGAGTTCTACCGGTCTCTTAAATTTTCTGACTAGAAATTCTATACATCTACATAATTCCTGTCTTGTTTAAAATAATAAAAATCTAAAACAAAAAAATGAAACACTTTTAGAAATGTCATAACATCATGGTTATATTATGATTATATAACATAGTTGTATATGGTTGTATATTATAACTAATATGTCAACTATATCTCAAAAATATTAATTGGTTATATATATATATATATATATATATATATATATATATGCGCAGAGGGTGCAAAAAGAAAAAAAGTGAAAACACTATTAAAATTGTAATACTATATATTGATGACAGAAGATGAAAACAAGTCACGTTTCACGTCTGCAATTGCAAGAGGTGATCAAAGTATTTACCATCAGTGTAATTTTAGGGCAGTCTTTTTTTTTCTTTCCTAAAATATATGTACATTTTTGGCACCCTCTGTATCTGCAATATTCAGTGGATAAATCAAGTTAAAAATTTATAGTCCCTTGTATAAATGGTTTTTTTTTTTTTTTTTTAGAAACATGTTGATGGGAGCTTTTTTTCTGTGTCTAGCTATATTTCACATCTGCCTGACCAAAACAAAAATTATGTGAAGAGAAATAAGAAAAACTCCTAACATAGTTTCTCTGCATTGTTTAATAGTTTCAGATTATAGAGTTTATTAAAATTTATCTCTGTTATAACGGTACCATGTTGACCTTTTAACTTTATTTCCCTATGGTCTGTGAACTATAAAAACTTCTGTTTGGTTTTATTACTAATTTCAAGATTTTATTTTCATTTTATTGTTGATGATGTTTCAACCTTTCATAACTTAAATTATTCACTCAATAAGTTAACTGTACCTTTTTATTTATATTATAAATGCAATTTTCATTGAGCAAAATATTAACATATTTTTTACCAGACACAAATGTTACCTGTGAATTATTAGTAGATACTGAACTATGCTACATTAAATGAAAGTAATTATAAATTTCTTCTAACTAAAATTTACAGGATTAGTAAGATAGATGTTGTGTCTAAATTAAATAATTTCAACCGTTTATACTTCTAAAGTGCAAGTATTCTCCAGAATTGCTGAATCAGTAAAAGAAACATAATGTCAGTCTATTCCTGTCCTCTGAGCAATTTATCCAAATGGATAAACCTCAAAGTAAAAACTTTTTGAACTTTGCCAATATGCTCTCAACAATGAACTAAGTAAATCACTCTCTAACCATTTCCCACTTATCTCTCACTTGCTTATTATTCAGGTCCAGTGCCCTAGTCTGTTTGCTTTTCCTCAAACACTCAAGGCTGGCTTGCTTTTTGGGATTTGTCAGCTGGCTATTCTGTGTACCTGAAATGTTTTCTCCCAAAATTTCCATAGCTAACTTATTTATCTCTTTCAAGACTCTGATGAGAATGTTAATTTCTATTTATAATTACAATTAGAGTCCTCATATTAATAGCTGTAAACCTCACCTCACCCCTCATTCTCAAATTCCATTCCCCTGCCTCTGATTTTATTTTTCCAAAGTACTTCTCACCTTCCAAAATAAAATATGACTTAAATTGATTACATTTGTCATTTATTTTCTTTTTCACACAACTAGAATGTAACTTCAATGAGGCAGGTGTTTCTGTTTGTTTTGATCATTCATACATCTTAAATGCCTAGATAGTGTCTGGCATAATAAACACTTAATAAATATTTATTAAATTAATTAACTAGAAAAAATGATGGTTGTGTCATATTTTCAACGTATGTTATCTATCACGTGTCAAGCACTACGCTATTGCTGGGAATATAGTAATGAACCAGACAGACTAGATCTATCCTCATGTTGATCACACGATGTCATGGGAGATGGACATTAAAGAAAAATCAAGTGACTAATTAATGTAATTGTAAAAAGTCTTTGAAGGAAAAGTTCACAGACACTGTGGACACATAAAAGAGCAGGATTGAGCTAGTCAGGGGGAGGGAGAATGTTTGAAAAAGGGAAAAGGCAATCTCAGGAAGTAATGTTTACATTAAATTAACATATTAACCTGAACATCTCCATATGTTATGCCCATGACAAAATGAAAATGCTAAACTACATGAGATTTTCATCAGCAGTAATGTGCCCAAAGATGAGCAATTTCCATTATACACTTCTGGTTGATCTCTTTATCAAGAACATAGTCACATGGACCCACTGAGGTAGGTTAGTGTGAAATCAGGCAGTTAGAAATGCCTTGGTAGATTGAATAAGAACAGAACACTGAATAACTTACCCATACCGGGGGAACTGTATCAGGGCAAAAATATCATCCAGCATGCTCTGGGGCAACTGAATTGTTTCAAAGGTCTCCTCAGGCTGAGCAGTAGAGCAAGTCTGAAAAACAATGTATCCATAGGCACCAACATTTCAACATCCCCCTCCCAGGTAGAAATGAAACTATATAAACACAGCTTTTTGCCTTGGCTAGTGGGCATCCCAGTTTCAGGTACCCCTCCTGCTTGGGAGCTGTAACTCTTTGCTTACTAATCAACTATCTTCCTGTGCAACTCTGTGCCCCACCCTGGTCCGTGTATCCATCCTTCAGTTCCATGAGACTACGAACCCGGCATACATTAAGGAACAGCCTACATCCCCACTGCACTGGAGGAGACTGAACAATTCAATCATCTTGCTGTACACTGTGCTTTTCAAATTAAACTAAAACTCTTAGATAAAAGTCCAAAAATAACCACCAAATATCTGAAGAAGGATAGGGAGGGTAGATTTTCCCTAAATCATGTTAGGGCATATTTTGAAGCAATTGTAAAATAAGTTAGTATTTGTGAAGGAATAAACAAAGTGACAATGAAAAGAAGGGAGCCCCAGGTGACATCTATGCTTGGATAGAAAGTTGACAAAGTGAAGGGAGGATATTTCCATAAGGAGAGCTGCAAAAAACTGTTTACTATATAAAAGATAATATTGGTTTCTTACCCATTATCATATAAACAAATCATTGTCAGACAGATGAAATACTTAAATGTCAAAATGAAAAATTTGAACTCTTTAGTAAAAATATTGGTTATTATCACATAATAGTGTAGGCAATTTTTTTTTTTAAATCAAGAAAAAATATATTAACCTTAAATGAAATTATTGATGTTTTATTATATTAAAATGTTTTGTTCACAAAAATAACTTAAATAAATTTAAAGTACAAGTTCCAAACTTAAAGACGGTATTTATAATTCACACAATTGACAAAAAAATAATATCATGCCTAACATGATCCAACGAATAAGTTATGTCTATATCTAAACAGATTTACTCCAAAGTCCATAACAAATTGTTCATAACAACAATTCTATGAAGCTATGTAACTAATAATCTGTTTGCAAATCCACATGAACTTAATATGAATAATTTGTTTTTAGATGGGGTAAACAGATGGGCGATGTTATAATTCACTTACGTAGAGGTGAACATTGTGAGGAGTTGCAGGTGAAGTCAATGATATTGTATTTTCTCTATCCTTTTATGAGGTGACTTTGGACATGGACATCCGGGGGCTTATGCCAATATAGTCATTGAGGATATGTATTTACCCACAATGCAAGGATATTTCATGTGTGTGTGTGTGTGTGTGTGTGTGTGTATCTGTCCATCTACCCATCTATGGACTCATTATGCAAACATTTCTTTTGTGACGACTGCTTGCTTGATTCTGTTCTTAGTTTCTTTTCATCAAGAGTGATAATTCATGTATCATGTCCTCAAGAACTTTGATGCTTTCTTTATATTTTCTACTTTGAGGACTTTTTTTTTACTTTTAACATTTAGCATGATTATATAATAAATATATTTCAATAACCTGAAAATGTTATAATTCTTTTTAACAAAACCGTCTTTATAGCTTTTTGTGCTTTTAGTTTTATGTTTGAATGTGTAACTATTTTCAATTAATCACATCAAAACAGTAGGTAGATGAGCACCTTCAATTGTTAGACTTTTATTAGGCAAGAAAAATGTTATTTTGTGACAGCTTAGATTATTGCTTTTGTTTTTAGTTATAGTTTCTTCATTAGGTAAAATAGATCACAATATTTTTGTAACTTTATCATTTTATTTATTTGACTCTTCGTTTACAATTATAATAGTGCTTTTCTAGTTTCTCCTCCACATTATTTTATCAGTTTTTCTATTTGTTTGTTTTTGTAGTTTGAAATGTATTTGCTTACTCTATATGTTTTTTTTTTTTTTTTTTTTTTCCATTTCCACTTAGTCCCTATTCAAGTAGTGTATTGATATCTTTTTTATTTTCAACATTGTCTGCTCTTGTTTTTAGGGTATATTTATGTAGTGATGAGACCATGAAATATTTCTTTTTAAAACTATTTTTTATTAACATGTTTATTTCATACCCTAGATTTATTTTTTAGTTACCAAAGAATTATAAATCCATTATATTTTGAAGCGTGACTCCAAATTTTCACAAAATAATTATTTATTGTGTCTCTTGCAAATATTAATTCTTTCTGAGACTCAGAGTCCTAGACTTTAAGATATATGCTGTGCATCTTACTAAATTAAAATAAATCATGTATTAAAAAGCACCAAGGAGATTGCCTGGTACAAATGCTGTCTTATTTATATAAATGCAATGGTAAATTTTATGTGCAGATTAATATACAAGTTAAATTATAGGTACAGAAATTCAGCATCTCGGGGTAAGTGTAGAGACAGAAATAGCCCAAGCCTTCTAAATGAGTATCACTTATACTTTTAAAAAAACAAAAACTCACAAGTCGTAGAAATAACAAATATTCTTGATCATCAAGCAATCATTAAGGTTACCCTGGAATACTATATGCTATTTATTACCACCTCCAGAACTTTGGGTAGTCATATAAATATACAAATTAATGAAGCATCATGTTATTATTTTCTTCTAAGTCTGAATATATGTTATCATTAAAAAGGAAAATTTTGAGAGTAAAATAAGGTGCCAAAAATTAAAATAATATACAAGTTAAGATATTTATTATTGACTAACCAAATTGCTTATTGTATTGGTAGGTTGATAAAAATAATCTTATTTAGTTAAGCTTCTTAGAAGTAATTTTTAAAATTTAAAATTAGCACATGTATATATTAAAGCAAAAGTCAAAAATAATCGTGTTTGCTTCATTTTCATGTACTTTGGTTATTAAGCCTCACATGTTTCTAAATCTGTGCCATTTATTTTTCAAAGAATAATCCTTTGGTTATGATGTAAAATTACTTGGTGGAATTTCCTGCAACATGTTTTATTGTTTTAAACTTCATTAATCTATTTTTAAAAAGTAATCACTATCACTTTCAGCTAATTGTTTTCTATATGCCTATTTTAAACTCATAAAATTCTATTTTTATTGAAACTGAGATACCTGGTAAACTCTGGAAAAAGTCTGCTAATTAATGGATGTTTTTAAATTCTAGTTTTCTATTTCCTATAGAAAACATGTATTCTTTCTGTTACTGTTTTTTGGTCCTCA
Organism: Rhinolophus sinicus; assembly: GCF_057876585.1. Lineage (NCBI taxonomy): Eukaryota > Metazoa > Chordata > Mammalia > Chiroptera > Rhinolophidae > Rhinolophus > Rhinolophus sinicus. The sequence goes on from NC_142517.1 coordinate 32,228,258, forward strand.
TTTAAATTATCTTTCAACAATATGTTTACAATGCAAACTCAAATAAGTTGCCTATATTATGCTTATCTTTTTTGTTGTTGTTTTTGTTGTTAAGAACAGTTAACATGAGATTTATCCTCTTAACAAAAATTTGAAATGCATGATACATTTTTCTTGACTATAGGCACTATACTGTATATCACATCTGTAGAACTAATTCATCTTGTATGCATATGTCCAAACTTATTGGACATATTATATATATATACACAAACTTATCATATTATATATATATATATATATATATATATATATATATATATACACAAACTTATTGAATCATATACATTTATATATATATATCCAAACTTATTGAACCGCATACATTATATCATATACATTTTATATATATACACACACACACATATATAATATATACAATTCAATAAGTTTGGACATATGCATACAAGATGAAAAAAGACTATATATATATACACACACATACATATACATATATACATACACACACAAATTTTCTTGTGTCAGTTATATCTCCACAAAGTTGTTTTTTTTTAAAAAGGTTGATGGCAATTATAGTCACTGCAAAACCATAGACCTTCTCAAATTTATTCCAGTATGGTTCAGAATAAAAATTTATTAAATTTTAAATATGTGCTCAGTATAAACACTCTTCATACAAGATAAAACTTTTCCAAAGTACAACAATAAAATTTCAAAATTAAATCTTTAATACTTTTGACATCTAATCATTTACTTGTTTAATTCCTCCTCTTCTATATGGACACATTTCAAGAAAATTCAAAAAATTTTGATGTAAGTTTCATTTTTAATAAACCGAAATACAAAAAGTCTTCAAATGTTGAAATTTTTTCATTCCATTTATAAAATAATTTGATTAGAGAGTCTCATCAATTTTGAATAAAATGCTACCAAAACTTAGAGAACTCATTTACAACTTTTAATCCCTTTGTAAAACAGTTATGTTTACAAAATATTTTTCCAAAGGCTCAACTATTTCTAAAACCACACTGATGACAGACAGCAAAAGAGAAAATACTTCTGTGTTAAAATATTGTTATTTTAATGAATATTTTAACATTGACTATCACTTGTGGCAAAATGTTATTACCTTTCCTGCATATACTCAAAGTATTTATATATTTTGACAACCATAGCCTCTACTTTGATTAGTAGAATTTTGGATGTAAATGTGAATTATGTGGGCCTGCATAAGTTTGCCTTGTAAATTTTACAATTAATTAAAAATATGTTTTTATTATGATACTGTGCTCTGCCAAAATTTGTAGCCTTTTAATTTTGTATTTAATATTGAACATTTAAACTGAATTTATTATATCATGCGCAGTGATATTCTATATAATGCATGAAATAATCAAACCAATATTGGGACTAACACAATTGATTTTTCTATTTGAAAATCAGATGATTTAGATATAAAACTGGATCATTTGAGTGTTTTTGAAAAGTTCTTCTGCACATTAACAGCCTTCAGTGCACCTTTTATTCATGGTCAACTATCACTTAATATCCATTTCTCGAAGTATTAGAGTAATTATAAACAAGTATATCTTGATAAACTACAGACAAGCTGCAGCTACTTATCTTGTTTTGGATGTTTTTAATAAGGAAGTAAATATATTGTCATTAATTAAAACTAATACTAATGGTATTTAGTGAAAGCTAATTATATAGGTCAATATAAGCTACAATGGTATGTATTTGGAAAGAACCCTTGTGAAGAGGAGTGAAATGACAGTGTGGTCAGAATCACATTGAGGATTTTAAGGACTGTTCTGATATAACTCAGTTTGATGAGATTAAGAAGAATCCTCAGAATATTTATATTATTTTGGCCACAAGAATGTGGATAGCAATGGAATTTTTTGTGTAATTTAAGCAAAGAGAGGATAGGGGATGATCAGTATGCAATACAACTTGTTTGTTTGTCCTTAAGGAAGTATTGCCTGGGAACTGGGGAGGGAGCATATAATGATATCATAGAAGAATGTGGGGGTTTAAAATAAAAGACAATACAGGCATGACTATGTATACATAAAATGCTTTGGTATTGTTGAATTGATTCGAATGATTATATTAAAAATATCTGACATCTATTTTCCATCACTTGCTTTACCCAGTAGCTACTGGGAGAAGTAGCAGTGGTCAAAATGTAGAAGTGGTTGAAAAGTAAAAGCGGTTCAAATGGAGTTCTTGCTCATGATGAAGTGGTCAGAGAAACTTGATTTGAATTTTGGAATTCACGGGAGCTTACTGTTTTCATTATTAATTTTAGTCTACTGTCACTGAGAGTTTCCGTTTTTCAATGAAACATTTTTTAATGCATAAAACATAGAATTAAAAAGTTAAAAAGAGAAAAATAGAATCATCAAGAACATTATTTCCATTGTAATTGAAATATTTTATATAAAGTTTTCAAATGTTTTCCATTTTATGTGAATATACTGGGTGTGCCAAAAAATGTATACATGAGTTGTATTCATCTTTTGTTATCGGTACATATTATTACAATTTTAATACAGTTTTTTCCTTTCTTAAAATGTGTATACATGTTTTGGCACCCTCTGTATGTATGAATGTATTTTAAATTAATATATTCCTGTTTTATAGTCTCATTATTATATTTAAAATATTTGTGAAATTTTGAGTCTATAAATATATTTTTCAAAATGATTCTTAATGATTTAAGCTTTTCACAAGCCAATGTATCATTAATCATTCAATAAATATCTTATTGTTGAGCATTAATGTTATTATATTTAAGCATATACTAAATGTTTAATTATATATTCTAGCAATTGCATATTTAATTAAGATGAATTAGTATTTAATTAAGATTAAATATTTACTATTTTTCTTAGAAATGTAAGTTGTTACCTAGGAATGCAAATTTATTTATTCTTTAGTTATTTTAATATATTACCAAATGACCCACTTGATCACCTACATTATATGAACCTGCAAATTTTTCTGCATTCAAACTATATGAGACATCACTGTTCTTTTATTTATTTTTTGCCAAATTTAAAGTAAAATCAAATAATGCTTTATTATTATAATAGCCATTCCTTGTATTATGAATGTATCTGACTAATTTCACAAGTTAATTAACCAATCCTTATAAATTACCCTGCACTCTTCTTTACCCATTTCTCTACTTCAGATTTTGTCTTTTTTATCATCTATCCATATGACACAGAAGTCTCTCTCTCTCTCTCTCTCTCTCTCTCTCTCTCTCTCCCCCTCCCTCCCTCCCTCCCTCCCTCCCTCCCTCTATCTCTCTCTCTGTCTTAAGATGGGAGAGAGACTTGGTCATACTTACATTTAAAAAACAAAGCCCTAGTTGAAAAAAAGGGTTAAAATGAAAAAAGAGAATGAGAGAAGGAGGTTGAAATTTACACAGAAGTTAAGAGGGAGAATCTTCTTTTGAGTAACAGAGAAAGGAAGCTAGGACAGTGGCTCAATTGGGCTTTAATATTGCTATATATAGAAACAAACTCTAAAAGCAGTGACTAAACAAATGTACATTTTCCCCACATGACCAGTTAGAATAACTTCTCATTATGAAGGACTCAACTGCTTTCTCTCTCTATGCTCTTTTGCTAGTATTTCCAACCTCAAAGTCACATCATGATGCAAGGTAGCTTCAGCGCTCATCATTTTGTCAAGGCAATACTAAATCTTTGTTCTTATCTCTGCAAAGATTTTGCATGTGTGTGTGTGTGTGTGTGTGTGTACGTGTACATATATGTTTTTTATTTCACTTAGTATTTTTTTAAAAATTGGATTCCTGAAATTATTCATTTAATTAGATTTTGTAAATTTATTGTCCTTCTCAATTTCTTATTCCATCTTGTCATCAAAAGCCATATCACTTTCTTTGGCTTCACCAATCTAACTTTTTTTACTGGAGAATCTCTTGGAGTCACATCAACCCCAGGAGGAGACCATACAAATGCCTCTCCTTTGAGAGTAGATATGGGGGCATTTAAGTTGGTGTCCAAGGATTTGAATAAAGCCTGTGAAGACAATCTTTTTCCCAGTGTCCCAGTTGACTGCAAATTAGACACTGATTTCTGGGCCAGTGTTTTGATGATGGACCCCTAGCAGGGTGGCCCAGGTGTTGCTTTAAGTATCTGCCCTTGGAGTTATTGCAGTTTTAAGGTCACTGACTTGGCAGACTTTTGTTTATAGTCCTGTAGTCTCTTCAGAATGGAAAGGCAATTCAGTTAGAGAATTAGTAGACTGTGAGTGCTCAGGTGAAGGAGGGTAGAGGGGAGCAGTAGGAGTCACACCAATCATATAGTCTTGTGTTTTAAGTACCACTTTGTCTTTAATTATTCATTAGCCTTTTGCAATGAATCATTCAGTGATACAGTTTTGGGATTGTCAAGCCTTTTGGAGGTTTCTGCATGACAATTAAAATAGGTCTCCCGTTCTCTTTGTTGATTTGAAATCCCTTCTTTTCAATCATAATTCTTAAATAAACAATCTTGTCTAGTTGAAATGCTCCCCAAAGTGGCCATTTTAATTCTAGGTTGCCTTAATAAGATTTTGCCATGTTGTACATATCTACGGCTTCTGTGACCATAGTTCTTAGACATAAAATAAGCAGGTGGTCTTAAAGGTGAAACACTTGATTCTTTGAAACTTGAGGATCCCATTTCTTTAACTAAATCTTGGGTTCTCTCTGAGCCAAATTAATACCTAAGAGAGATATGTCGTTAGGTTGGGGATTATATGGTGTTTTACAGTGTACCTAGTTGCATGGAAATTTTCTTGAGATTGGTGGGTAACCTAATATCAATCTAGTCCATTACACAATCAATTTATCCTAATATGGGAACTTTGGTTTAGGTGGTGAACATTCTCACTGGTCTTAAATGCTTAGACTGTGCCACCAATTATTGTGGGTTATTTGATTTGTGAGATCCCCATTCACAATTAACTTTTAAACATATATATATATATATATATATATATATATATATATATATATATATATATTTATATTGTATATATGTATATATATACATATTGTATATATATATATATGTTTAAAAGTTATATATATATATATATATATATATATATATATATATATAGAGAGAGAGAGAGAGAGAGAGAGAGAGAGATACAAACATGTGCACCTTAATATAATATCTGCACTAATGATGGTATGTTATTGCATGTTGGACAAAAGAAGCCCCTGTGCACTCCACGAATAATTCCCACTGTGTAGCCTTGGATTGGAGAAGGGACACGACCAGCAGACCTCAACAAATGGGGACTTGAACTGGGGACTCCATATAAATGGGGGAACTGCAAACTGCCAACAGCTGTTCCTAGATGGATCTTGGGACAAAATCAGCGTTGGGTATACCCACAAATTAAATGAGAATTGTGATCTGAGATAAAGACTAGGGGCTTGAGCTCTGGGAAGAATCATTTTTCAGCTCAAGCTTAGTCGTCCTCTACTGGAAATCTATTTAGATCATGAGCTCAATGCAGGAAAAGAAAAAAATGGAATTCAGAGCTGAGAAAAACTTATCCATGCCCCCAAAACAAAGATAGGCAACTCAAAAGGGGTTTGCAAACTAGCATGCCTATGTTTTTTGTCGTCCTCCAATGTCATCTGAATTTCACTTAGGATTCCATCATAGCTCCCATTAAATCTATTATTAGTAAAATAAACAAGTATTCAACCGAGTAAATTTAAAGGTCAAATTGGCTTTATTCAGTGATTCATACATTGGGAAGTTTACCATCTCCCAAATAGAAAGGAGCTCCAAATGGCAGTATCTCATTTTTTCATATGGCCGAGCAATATACTTTGAGATTATCATGCTAAGTGAAATAAGTCAGACAGAAAAAGTCGAGAACCATATGACTTCATTCATATGTGGAATATAAAAGTGAAAGCAACAGACAAGCAAGAAAAACAAAAACAAACAAGTCATAGACACAGACAACAGTTTAGTGGTTGCCAGAGGGTAAGGAGGGAGGGGAGTGGGTGAAGAGGGTAATAGGGGTCAAATATATGGTGATGGCAGGGGAACTGGGTGGTGAACACATAATAAAACATACAGATGATGTATTACAGGTTTGTACACTTGAAACCTATATAATTTTGCTAACCAACACCTCAATAAATTTTTTATTTTATTTTAATAATAAAAAAAGAAAAACAAACAAAAGAGGTCCAAAGCACCACAGGAAAGAAAAAAACTTTAAAAGGTAATGAAATGATGGGACAAGCAAGTTATAAAGAAACAAAAAGGATTGTTTTGAGCAAGGCCACTTCCCTTTGGAACAATAATGGTCTATCAGGCATATTACCTCATTGATGCTGACCAGAGCATTCCAGACAGTCTCATCGAGATTATATTCCTGGAGGAAGTTAAAACTGCAATTAAGTTAGGTATTTAGTTTCGGTTTGGTGATGTTGGTTTATCACTAGTAACTCCATTTTGGCACTGTTGTTTTCTTTATAGCAGAGGTAGGTTATATGTTACATACACAAGGGATATAGCTACAATCTCTAAAGTATAGATTATTTTAAAATTATTTTTTCTTGTGAAATAATATTTTAAATCATAGCAAACAATCTCTTATTTTCTACATCTTCGAAAACAGAAGAAACTTTATTCTTGTCTTTACATTTATTTTACCACATGTTTAGGTAGGCCCAGAATTTCATGCTTTAGCACCAGATCTCCATTGACATCAAGGAGTATAAAACAGGTAAGGAAGCTCAAAACTTACGTGAAAAGGAAAGGAACAAACCTAAAAATTGTAAAACAAATGGAATGGTAACACATGCTGTTTTGCATTTATAAATCGTGATAATACAGTTTTCAAGCTTTTTAATGGCAAACTAAATATGTTTTGTTAATTTATTTGCTTGCCTATTTTCCCTAGCATGACCCTGAAAATTCTAAAACACAGAAAGATGAAATTACTTGGCAAAAATCACATTGTTAATATTTAAGGAGTGTTTTTCCCCATACTATTCCATATTCTCTAATCGTATTTTAAACACCATTTATTTTTACAAATATTTTAATGTCATTAACCTAAAGAAAAAAAAATAAAACAAAACTATTTAGTCATTGGAAATGTTTCCTAATGAATATTTATTTCTACCCAATGTGTCCTTTGGTAACTCTTGTATGAGAGTCAATGCATATAACTCTTGGTACAAGAATTGTGATTAGTATAACTGTTAATTAAGACAGTACTATTCAAACTATTATAGTGTAATTTCCCTGAGAGGTGGAGCCACGCATTACTCATCTATGTATTTCTCACATTTAGCAAGTGCCTTAAAGACAGTAAATCCTCAATAAATATTTAAAAATTTCCAAATTAGAATTTTTATGTGTTGATTATTAGCATATAAACACTAAATTTACAGAGATCTAAAAAAAAAGTAATATGCTCCAAATTAATTATAGAAATAGAATGGTGTTTGTATTTATATATTGGAGACGGACTGACTTAAGTCAGTAGTAATGCAGGGTCATGAAGAATTGTATTTGACTCTATACCTTTCAGGAAAGAAGCTAGCACACTAGCTTGAACCTAGTTGTTTGCAAAGGAATAGTACAAAGAATGTCTCATTACATTACTAATCTTCATGGTAGCAAAGATACATATTTTTATGCTATTGTTCTTTTTAAATTTAGAATAGTTGTATTGAAAATTCCATTTATCCTAAAATGGATATTTTCTTCACCTTTATATGCTCTGAACTCAGGATGCATATAGCTACGAACGGTGTATCATTATTTTATTAACGACAATTTTTGTTACTGTTTATATAAACTGATGGTGTGTTTTACAACCAGAGGTTGTTGGCTATGATGAAATGTGATACTATGACAAAATGAATGGGAAAATCAATAAAAATTCTCTCTATTCATTAAAGTGGAAATTAGTTAAAATTGTCCATAGTGTTAGACAGACATTTAAAACTAGTGTTCACAATTATATCAGACTGAGAATTGGGAGTCCAGAGGCTGATAATTTCCATAATTTAAGCTCTCTTCCCTTCAATCGCCTTAAACTGCTTGGAGTTATAGAACAATATTTATTATTTAGTATAGTTTGTATAGTCTTGCCTTTAATCAATTTGGCATCACTGCCACTCGTTCTAAGGTTTCCTCTACATCACAGAGGAGAAACTAGGACCTGGAGCTTTTAATTCCCAGAATCCTTTTTTCCATAGAGATCCTGGTTATAGCCTGTCAAGGAAAGGCCATTATTCTCTGGAGTGGTTGCAGACAGACATATGGACAGAAAGATGGCAGACGTCATGTTAGCTAGGTGAGCTTCTTGAGCATTAGTTGAAACCTCCTATGAGACCTTCCCTGATCTTTGCTCCAACAGCACTTCCAGCACAAGTTTCTAATTCCTGTGTTGAGTCAGCCTATATTTTGAACACGTAGCGTGGGTTCTGTTTTCTTGGCAAAAGACTGGTGCACAATTAGAGGAAATCAGAAAAAAGAAGAAAAACATTAAAATATGCTCTTTCAACAAATGATCTATTTTGATTTTTCTGTATTCCACTTTCTTATTCAGTTCAAATGAGAATGTAATTTTACACGGATAGAATCACTGTTTTAAATGTGTATTGTATTGATTGCTTCATTTGTATGTCATATCATATTTTAAGAATTCCCATCTTGCTCACATTATTCATATTTATTATTTTAATTAAAGCATAGTAATCCATTGTATCAGATTGTGGTCACTGTTAAGCTGATATTTTAAAGTATTTGCTTAAAATATTATATGTGTAAACTCCCTTATGTTTGAAGTTTTCTCTAATTCTTCATTGATTTTAAGATAATGCCAATACAATATCACAGACAGTTTATAGCATGTGTCTTATTCTGGTTCCAATGAATATCCCAATGAATTTGATAAATAAAATTGTTCAAATATTGTTTGTTCTGTGTTAGATCTAGATATATGTGTATGTTAGTTGTTTTCAGCCTGCTGACTAATATGAGGATTATTAAGGTTTAAATTAAAATGAAGAAAGACAATAGGATTAAAAAAAATAAGAAGAAAAGAAAGAAGAATGTGTTCCACACACTTTCTAGTGTCCTGGATTTGAGAAAAACTTTTAGATATGGAAAAGTTCTTAGGTTAGTGTTTCTTGAGAAAATTTCCCCTATGACTGAGAGCATGACAATTGAATGAAATCCATAGAAGTTGATTTCTGTTGAAATCTCTAGGATTTAAGTTAAACCCTGAAAATAATTTAGTTATTATCTTTTGTCCAATTGCTTTATGAGTAGACTTTTTTTCAACTCAAAATCATATATTCTGAAAATGACCTTCCTTTGAATTTGCAATATACTTGACAGGCCCATGTAAATCAGCTGAGATTCATGTTTTTTAATTCAATACGTTAGGTCAAGAAATCCTGGTTTGTGGATTTTTTAAAATCCTATGTATAGTATCTAAGCATTCACATAGTTGTTTTAATATTTGAATATCACAATTTTTTTAATATTATGCGTGGTCAGAAATCAATTAGAACACTCTTCTCTGCCTTGTTTCTCTCCTACAAGGTACTCAGAGAGAGAAAGAGAGACAGAGACAGAGAGAGAGAGAGAGAGGCTCTGACTGGCATTTTTTAATGTTTATTCTCAAATATTCTTGTGAATGCATTTGAAGCAAATCAGCTGTGTCTTTGACATGACACTATATTATTTCTCAGAGCTTATTCAGCCCTTTCTCCTAAATGTACTGCCTCCAAATGATGTCCTAATTACTGCCTTTTGGGGCATTATAAGCCAACAGGTTTTTCATTAAATTTATTTTCAAAAAGCTTAATTGTATTTCATCCACAACATTGTAAATGGTTTAGAGAATTTCTACTCATGGTCTTCTGGGTGGAGAGACCTCTTGATAATTTTGCTGAAAATTTTTCTTCTGGCAATGCACTCAACATCTTGATAAACTAATGTATTTTCCAAAATCTTTCTATTCTTCCATCACATGTTTCTTTTTAAAATTTGAATACTTGACATTATCCCTAACATATGAATAACTTATTTGTTATAACCTAAATCTTTGTAACTCTGGGAAAATTTAAAGTGTGATGCTTTTATGTACATTTAAAATGTCTGTTTCTAAACAACCTACTAGCTTGCATGTTTACATTTTAACAATGACGGTAGTGATGGCAAACGTACCTTACTAAAGGTTTTGTCTATAATTTCACATTAATAAGATGAAGATTGCAGGAGAATATAATATTAGCTTAAGAAGATTATTATGAAAGGTATAGTTTTAGAAAGTTTCTTGACATATCCTAATGCATATTACATGAACGTTCACATAATTGGTTTATTTTTTTATTTGAATGTTATATATCTCCTCAAAATTCATTATTTCTGCATAACTTTGCTGAGGAATTATCAAAGTTTTTTATTTTATTGATAAAGGTAGAATATGATAGAACCAAATCAAGGGCTGCTTTTCTCTTTCTTGCATATAATAGACCAAAAGTAGGCCTAGAAGCACTTCTTGTACCTATTGTTATTTTGTTCCTACTCACATTGAAACTACTATCCTGAGTCTATCACCTTGCATCAGTTTTCCCCTTTTAAACTGTATACACATTTATAAATACCATATCCATTCTCATGTCTAATTTCCTTTGCAAATATTGTGATTTGTAATTGTTTTTGTATGTAGCAGAAGTTTATATATTTGCATTGTGGAACAACATTTTATTATATTATAATAGCACGATATATTTATTTTTTCTGTTGTTGAGGAACAGTGGGTGGTTTTCAATATTATATAATTTATGAATACTACTACTCTGAACATCTTGTACGTTTTTGTCTTTTGGTTTCATTTCTATTGGGTATATACCTACAAACAAATCCAACAAAAAACACTGGAGCGAAAAAGGAGCAACTTTCTTCAAATAACAGATAGCAAACCAGGGAGATGAAGACTCTGGTAAAAACACAAAGTGCTCCAAGACAAAGGGAAGTCTGTTTTTTTATAGAAATTTCCTACCCCTAGTTCCCATTTTTGTCTGTGTCATGTGAATAAGGTTTCCAAATTGCACAGTTCAGATTGGTCGGTATAAGTGCAAATAAGAATACATTTGATGAAGTTCAGATTGGTCCAGGAAGGTCACAGTCTGTCATTGGGTGATAACATAGCAAGGAAGGAATAAAGAACTCTGTAGTGGTTAACTCAAGTGTTGTGAACAGGCAGGGTATAGTGTGCAAAACTGAGAGTTCAGGTTATTATTTTTTCAGGCATACAGAGTATGGAAAAGGCCTCTACCCCCACCCCCATCAGGAATTTTGAATTTAGGCCCAATTAACCATAGGGAGCTTGAGTCCATCTCAACATATAAATTCCTTCTTGGGATTCACAATAGATAATTTTGTTCTCAGGATCCACATACCTAGAAGTGAAATTTATTGGATTTGGATGTACATGTGTTTAGCTTTAGTAGATACTGCCAAACATCTAAAGTAGATGTAAAAATTGCCTTCTTAGAGGACTCAGTAAAACTTCCCCAGGACGTTTATATTACCAATATCACTTTAGAACACCACTGAAGGATATTTCCTTTTGGGAAAGAGATAGGTATATTTCTGGCTATTAGATGATTAATTGAACTTTTTGGTGTACTAACATCATAAACTAGATGAGAAAGTAGAGGTTGAATTCTGTCACTCTTTGGACTGCAGAAACAGTCTTAATGCTAAGAAATAAAAAGGAACGGTGCAGTTATGAAGAGACAAGTAAAATATGACACGCCATTTTACATCATAATTGTTAATTTAGTCAAATTCTTCTTTGTGTCTGAAATGTCCCATCTCTTATTACTTATTTTCTGTCCTTTATCGTCTGTACTTATATTTTGTCATCTTGTTGCAATGTTTCTGACCTTCATTTCTAATTAAAAACAGTTCTCAAGAAATAATGTGACAAAGTAGTTTCTAATACATTATGATTTACAGATAAAGCTTAACAATTTCACTACTAGTTTTATATGTCTAAGCCATAATAGGTTTTTAAGCTTTTACCCAACATCATAAAAATATATACATAGCATCCTTTGCACTAAGAAAAAAATGGAAAAAACTGTTTAGAGGATATGAGACACTTCTCATGGCTTTTTTTGTTACTCTAGAGAGCAGATTTTACACTTCCCAGCCTAAACCAAGAGTTCAATAATGATTTTAAAGAAAATTATATGATGTCTTTCACATAAAAAATATATATATATATATGATGAGCATATAAATTAATCCTAGGATTGCATAGCTTAAAAACCAAAAATAAGTTCAGTAGTCATCAAACTCATTAATATCAGACTAGATATTAATATTAGATTTAGAGTTTTAAATCCTTATCTGCTTTTGGGAAGGTGATGGGATTGGGTGTTATGCTTCAGCCAACTCTAGGCTCACACTTCTGTTAAAATGGAAAGTTCTGCTGTCCGTGGTGTGAGAAGCACTGTTCTAAAGAAATGTAAAAGAGTTTATATTTTACTCTAGCTCTTACCTTGACTATACCTACCAGGTCAAAAAATTTATAAGAAGCTTTTATTTCCTAAAGTGCTTGTTTAAAGAACTTTTTTTTTTCTTTCTTTTTTCTTTTTCTATTCACCTCCAGAACTCGATAAAAAGTTCAAAATATTTAACATTGATGTAAACTTCCAGAGGCTTGATAACAGGTCCATCAATCAATGGTGACAATTACCAATTTTCATTTTATCAAGTGCACATTGAAGACATCTGTTTTGTGAGATAGTAAATAAATTGCCGTAGATATTTCTTCCGTTCTCTTTTCAAATGTGAGCTTGACTACACACTGAAGATAATTTACTAGAAAGATGGTCACTTTAGTATGTATAACAGCAAAAACAATGGCTTCAAAATATATGGATTCTTAATTTATGTATGCCTAAATTTTATGTCTCATCCAGATGTAAATTACTTTGAGCATATTGTGCAGACCGATGTTATATCTTATAAAGAGAAATGTCTATACTATGTAGAAAATATATCTAAAGGTAAAGTCTGAAATAATTCATTCCTCTCCTTGATATAATTTATGTTAAATAATGTGAATAATATTGAGATGATACACAAATATAATAATCTAAGAAAAATATTTAAGTAAAATACTTTCTAGTTCAGTATTTATACTCAGAATCAATATTCCACAACATTTAAAATAGACAGATATGAAATTTAAGGTCCTCCAATCTCTTTTCCACTTTTGCAACAACCTGACCTATTACCCTTCTACCCTCTAAACCCTTGAGTACTTTCTTGAATATGTTTTCTTTTTTTTTTCTACACAGCATGTGTTCTGCTAACATTGATTAAGTGTTTGACATATACTAGGTATTTCAACACAGACAAGTATAAAAGGTCATGCTCCAGTCATAAAATTAAAGTTGTCGTATTTAGAAAAATAAAAATACATGACCTCCATTAAAATTGGATTTCAGATGAACAATAAATACTTATTTTAGGATCAGGGACACATTTATTATAAAAAGAAATATATTTGTTTATCTAAAATGTGCATTTAACTTGGTTTCCTATATTCTATCTGTTAACTCTATTCTGTCCTCAAGGTGGTCACCACTTGCTTGGAAGTCAGGCACATACAGAAACAACCATAATAAAATACAATAATTACTGTGGTAGCACTCTGGAAAATGGTATATGTTAGATCTTTTATATCCACTATTCATCAAACGTTTGTTGAGTTCCAGCAAATCTGTGGTAGTCCCTCTATTGAGAACTTAGATACAAAGAAAAACGTGATTGAGCTTTCCAAGAGAGTGAAAGTTTTGATTTTGTTTTTTTGTTTGTTTGTTTTTTGGTTTGTTTGTTTGTTTTTAATGGAGTAAAATTCAGGTAAGATGTGTAAGGAAGAAATCAAAGAGATAAAAGTAATTATTTATAAATCTTCCCCAGTGGCATTTTTCACATAAATAGAAAAAACAAAAAAACAAACAAACAAAAATAACCCTGAAACTTGTATGGAAACACAAAAGATTCCCAATAGCCAGTGCAATTTGGGTAAAAATAATAAATCTAGAGTCATAACACTTCTTGACTTCAAACTATGTTACAAAGCTATAGTCATCAAAACACTATGGCAGTTGCCTAAAAACAGACATGTAAATCAATGGAACAGGATAGAGAGCCCAGAAATAAACTCACATGTATATCGTCAATTAATTTATGACAGAGGTTCCAAGAATATAAAATGAAGAAAAGATAGTCATATCAGTAAATGGTATGGAAACTGGATATCCACATGCAAAAAAATGAAATTGGGTCTCTATCTTACACAATATACAAACCAACTCAAAATAGATTAAAATTTTGGATGTTGGACCTGAAACCATAGAACTCAAAGAAAACATGGGAGGTAAGCTCCTTGATATCAGTCTTGGCAATGATTTCTTTTTGAATTTGACAACAAAAGTAAAGGCGACAAAAGCAAAAATAAACAAGTGGGAGGGACTACATAAAAAAGTTTATACACAACAACAAAACTCAGCAGAGTGAAAGGACAACCTATGGAATGGGAGAAAATATTTGCAGACTACATATCCAACAAAGGGTTAAATACAAATATGTAAGGACCACATATAATTCAATAGCCAAAAAGCAAATAACCTCATTAAAACATGATCCTGGATAGACAGTTGTCCAAAGAAGACTCACAAATGGCCAACAGACACAAGAACAGGTGATCATCATCATTAATCATCAGAGAAATGCAAATGAAAACCCCATGAGATATAACTCCATGCCCATTAGGATTGCTATTATCAACAGGACACGAGATACATGCTGACAAGGATTTTGAAGAAAGGGAATCCTTGCACACTGTTGGTGGGAATATTAACTTCTACAGCCACTGTGGAAAACAGTATGGCGGTTCCTCAAGAAATTAAATATAGAATTACCTTATGATACAACATTGAGTATTTATCCAAAGGAAATGAAATCAGTATTTTGAAGAGATGTCTGCACACCCATGTTCATGGCAGCATGATTCATAATAGTCAAGACATAGAAGACGCAAACTCAATGTCCATTGATGGTTGAATGGATAAAGAAAATGTGACATTTGTATACAGTGAAATATTATTAAGACTTAAAAAATAAGGAAATCCTATTTGCAACAACATAGAGGGCATTATATAATCGAAATAAGTCAGACAGAGAAAGACAAATGTTGTGTGATATTACTTGCATGTGGAATCAAAAAAAAATAAAAATTAAAAAATCCATCTCATAGAAACAGAGAGTAAAAAAGTGGTTACTAGCTGGTAGGGATTGGGGAAAATAGGGAAATATTGATAAAAGAATACAAACTTTTATCCATAAAATGAATAAGGCCTGAAAATCTAATGTATAGCATGGTAACTGTAGTTGATAACACTGTATTTTATATTTAAAATTTGTTAAGAGTAGAATTTAAATGTTTTCAACAACAAAGAATAAAGGTAAACATATGAGGTAATGGATTGTTAATTAACTTGATGAGGAAAATCTTTTCTCAATGTATGTGTATACCAAATAACCATGTTGTACAATTTAAATAGCTTACACATTCATCAATTATACCTCAACAAAGCTGAAAAAATGTTTAAAAAGATCTTCAACACATTTTGTGAAGTCAAAAGCACAAGTGAGTCATCCAAAAGAAGTATAAGATGTAAAATGATAAAACAATCAATGACAGATCTTAACAACATATCTACATGTAAGAGGAAGGGAGATAAGGAGGACAGAAGGAAAGGCTTCAAGTCAGAGGAAATAATGAAAAAATATACCATAGAAATAGAAAAGTTTTACATGTCAGAAGGCAACAGGGAACTCTGAGTGGACATTCCTCCCCCAAAAATTTACACATATTCTTTGTTAAAAATTTTTCTTCTTTCCTTTTCTGTGTCTGTCAATTAATCTTTCATCTTTCCCCTTTTAAGGCCTGGCTGAGTTGTTACAAAATATGTCAATACAATATACCACAATATAGCAATATCTAGTAAATGAAAATAAAGGCTTTATATTTTATCCTTATTTAGGAAAAAATTATGAAAAACTGACATAACCTTCCTAAAGACACTATATTTTCTAGAATTTTCTAATTCAGTTGTTTTAAAAACAAATTCCTAGTATGATCTGAATAGTGTATTAAGCCCTGGAATACAAGAGGGAGCTGGACAATCTCAAGAGATATGATCTTTCTTGCCACTCTCTATTCCTTCTCTTCCTTTGTTTTCATTTTTTGAATCTTTCCATTTAGAAATATACTACTTATTTAATTGTTCATAATACATTTTCCCCACTAGCTCAATGAAGGTAAAAATGTGATATTTTTGAATTATTGCAGTATGCTCTGTCTAGAACAGTGCCTGGCTTTTTTATGTGGGCTTAATAAATATGTGTTGATTAAATAAATAGTAAACAAATATACTTTTATGGCATTATATAGTCTAATGTGGCCCATAGACAATCTAAAATGGTTTTCACAAATTCATATGCTAAATATAATACAGAAACTGTAAGAGACCTTAGGATCACACAGAAGTAGTTCCTACTTCAACACAGGAAGATAACGAAGCTTTTGAGGGGAATCATAATCCTATAGAAATGAATCCATTTCACTGAACCATCGTGGATTGAAATAGTGAGTGATAGACATAGAAGGAAAGAACAGTTGTCATTCTCGAATCATAACAGAGGCAACTGTGTGATCTAATTATCAGTAAGGTTAACCTCATTATCACATAAATATTAATTGCAGGATTAATTATAGACTACATACTGTATTGTTACCAACTTTATGTATATGTTTAATTAAGTTGCATAATATGTCTGTGTATAATCCAAGGTGGCCCTGCATATGTTACATTATTTTCCTTTTCCTTTTGTATTATTTTTTGGAACAATACAGATATAAAACATTTTCACAAAGTAGGCCGAAAGTGAAAAATCTCAATTCTTGCCACATAAACAATACATATAAGCAATGATATAGCTAATGTAGGTCCTCAGACACGAACATGATTTTAAAAACAACACATACAACATACGCCATTGCTTTTAATTAATTTCCAACCCAATTTCTTAAACAACTGCAAAGTAAAAGACTACTTCTTCTTAAAAAACATCCTATAGCCACTGTGACCAGAAAGACAGAAATATTTTTGAGTATAAAAATTTGTGAAAGAGCATGATGTAAATAGAGTGTAATATTATTTTTACAAACCTCAAGATCAAGCAAAAGAAAACAATATATTGTGAATACATAAATAGCATGTATGCAATAAAGCTGTCCAAAATTCAGATAATGGTGACCTTGGGTGGAGACAGTAGAGGAGGCACAAGGCATATCTGGATATATGTAAGTAATGGCGTTGACAGTTTCCTAGTTCTTGTGCTGAGTGATGGGTTCACAGATATTCATTTTAAAATATTGGGCTTCATAATTTTTGTGTAGGTTGCATATAATTTGTATCAAATTTTACATATTTGAAAATGACGTTGTATACATATTTGAAAATGACGTCGTATCAGTCAAAGTCCCAGCAGAATGACACATTTAAATTAGTACAACTTGAGAACAGTTTAATAAAGGTAATATCTACAAGGTTTAGGTGTAAGAAAACACTAAGTAAAAATGAAATTCCGAAGTTAGTGATATTCTGGTACCATTTCTATACCTAAAGATGTGAGGAGAGGGAGCTAAGATTACCACATACAGGAGACAGAGGACTGTGCAGATAGACGGGTTTGTGAGGAGAGTATTGCAGGAAGTGGGAGCTTCTATGGAGAAGTATACCCAGCCTACAGCAACCTCTCAGGACGTGAGTAAGAGAAATGGCTTTCTAGACCTCACTCTGGCTCCCTCCAGTCTTCTGATACTCTCTTTTGGCTGGATCCAAAGAGCAGAGAAGGAATAAGGTATCCCTGTCATGCAAACTACATGGCTTAGCTTCTCAGAAAACAGACCAAGGGGAAAAGGTAGAGTATGCATCCGGGAACACAAGAGGAAGATTTTCAACACAGGGTCTGGAAATTGGATATAGCCAAAGGCACAGTATAATCCCTGGTATTCAGAACTTCCTCCTCAAAACTCATGTTGACTCTTTAGAATATAATTAGTATTGCAAAATTGCCATAATTCAATAGCATGTGGATTTTAGCCAATCTTCCACGAGATGTGGAAAGTGTTTAGAAATGTAAAGTAAGGCTTGGAACAGTCCCTGCTTTCTATTTAATATTTGTCTTTTAAGTTTCTACGTCTTTCTCAAAATTAAGAGGTGACTTTAAACAAGAAAATATGTAAAAATGAACAAACTTCAGATTAAAACTACTCTATTTAATTAAGAACAAAATTACTTTTTCTAAAACAGAAAAGTTCTGTTGGTTTTAACAAGGTAAATTAAAATTTGCCTTTCCCCATGGCAGTCAAGAAAAGTTGGATGTCACATTTATCTTCATTAATACCAAATGCATTCAACAGAGTGACCATACTCTGTGCAGCTAATTAAGTTATTATTTTAGAGCGATTCTTCTGTTGTCACAAAACATCTTTAAAGTCACATTAAAATAAATATGCTATCATTTAGATAAACTTTCACGATATCTACTGTGTTGTGAGGTTTAGAATATATCTCAGAGTTGTTGTTTTGGTTTCCGATACAACTTATATAATAAAGTAGTTCCCATAAAATCTAATGAGGATATGACAGTAGTGAAAATTAAAAATTTGTTCTAACTCTTGCAATGAATTGTTTTGCACTTTAGACAAGTCACTTAATTTATGTGACATGCAGATCATCTTTAAGAGGAGGAATTTGAAATAAGATCCCATTGAATCTTAGTACATTTAAAGTTTTCTAACATATACAGGGGTCCATGTTTAACTGTGCTCAGGCTGATCCTGCTCCTTTTTTCTTTTTCTTCATTTTAAAACTAATTTTTAGTTTTAAGTGCTTTGGTCAATGTTGTTTTTTGTTGTTGTTGTTATTTTCTTGTTTGCTTGTTTGTTTGTTTTTTACTGGGGTGATGTTGATTAGTAAAATTACATAGGTTTCAACACTAAAATTCTTTGGTGCAAAAGTAATTGCTGTTTTTGTATTTATTTTAACCTTTTAAACCACAATTACTTTTGCACCAACCTAATACATCATCTATGTATTATGTTGTGTGTTCACCACCCAGAGTCAATTCCCCTTCCATCACCATATATTTGACCCTTTTTACCCTCTTCTACCAAACCCCTACCCCTACCTCTCGGGTAATCACTAAACACTTGTCTGTGTCTATGAGATTTATTTCTTTGTTTGTTATTTGCTTGTTGCTTTCATTTTTTTTTAATCCACATATGAGTGAAGTCATATGGTTCTCAATATTTTCTGTCTGACTTATTTCACTTAGTATGATAATCTTAAGATCTATCCACGTTGTCACAAATTGCAGTATTTCATCTTTTCTTATGGCTGAGTGTATTCCATTGTATATATCTATCACATCTTTTTTATCCAGTCATCTATCCAGGGGCACTTTAGTTGTTTCCATGTCTTGGCCACCGTAAATAAAGCTGCAGTGAACATTGGTGCACATATGTCTTTACGGATAAATGTTTTCAGATTTTTGGGTAGATACCCAGAAGAGGGGATTGCTAAGTCATACGATGAATCTATTTTTAATTGTTTTAAAAAAATCCATACTGTTTCTATAGTGACTGTACCAATTTACATCCCACCAGCAGTGTATGGGGTTCCTTTCTCCCCACGACCTCTCCGACACTTGTTATTTCTTCTCTTGTTGATAATAGCCACTCTAACAGGTGTGAGGTGGTATTTCATTGTGGTTTTGACATGCATTTGCCTAATAGCTACTGAATGAAGCTGAGCATCTTTTCATATATCTGTTAGCCATTTGCATGCCTTCTTGAGAGAAGTGTCTGTTCAGGTCCTCTGCCCGTTTTTTACTTGGATTGTTTGTGTTTTGTTGCTGTTGAGTTTTATGAATTATTTATATATTTTGGATATTAGCCTCTTATTTTAGGTGTTTTCAAATATCTTCTCCCATTTGGTTGATTGACTCCTTGTTTTGTTGATGGACATTTTTGTTGTGAATAAGGTTTTTATTTTGATATAGTCCCATTCATTTACTGTTGCTTTTCCTTCCATTGCCTTTGAGGTCAAATTCATAAAATCATTTCTAAACCCAAAGTCCATAACTTTAGTACCTATGCTTTCTTCTCTGTAGTTAATTATTTCAGGTTTTATATTGAGTTCTTTGATTCATTTTGAGTTAATTTTGATACATGGTTCCAGATAACAGTCTAGTTTCATTCTTTTGCATGAGGCTTTCCAATTTTCCTAGCACCATTTACTGAAGACACTTTCTTTTCTCTGTTGTATGTTTTTAGCCCCATTGTTGAAAATTATCTGCCGATATATATGTAGGTTTATTTCTGAGTTCTCAGTTCTTTTCCACTTTCTCTGTGTCTGTTTTCTGCCAAAACCATGCTGTTTTGATTATTTTTGCTTCATGGTATAATTTGAAGTTAGGGAGTGTTGTTCCTGTGGCTTTATGATTATTTTCTTTTTTTCTTTCAGCATTGCTTTGGTTATTTGGGGTCTTATATACCAATCTGATAATTATTTATTTCTTTAAAAAATACCATTGGGATTTTGATGGGATTGTATTAAATCTGTATATTGCTTTGGGTAATATGGCCATTTTAACCATGTTGGTTCTTCCAATTCATGTACAAACTAAGAAGCTATTAAGTGTATCCAATTATATATAGAATGTAGGCTATATTGTTATTGTGAGTACATTTACTTTTGAGCCACCCTTAAATTTGCTATCAAATTGTTAATCTGATGTGTGTGTATGTGTGTGTGTGTATCATTGTATTACTTACATGTTTTATGCAATTACTTTATGTGTTTGCAAGTTTAGCAAAGTAAAAAGTTAAAAAAACTATCAACTTACTATATTCGTGGATTGGAAGATTGAGATAGTAAAGATCACTATTTTGTCTAAATTGACCAACAGATTTAACACAGTCCCAATGAAAATCCCAGCAGAAATTTTCATAGATATAGGCAAGCTGATTTTAAGTTATATAAAAAGGCAAATGAATCAGAATACACATAACAATTTTGAAAAAAATATGAATAAAGATCTTAAAATCAGCATCTGATGAGTTACCTGTTAGTGAAGGAATAGACACATACATTGATGGGATAGAAAAGGGAGTCCAGACATAGACCTATTCAAATATAGTGAATTGAGTTTTGGTAAAGGTATAAAGCAAATAAATGGAAAAGGGTTGTCTTTTTAAGGGACATCCACTTCGAAAAATACAATTTTTTACCTAATGTTCACACCTTATAGAAAAATTATTCAAAAATGGCTCATAAGTCAAATTGTAAAATATGTGACTATTGGTATTTTGGAAATAAACATAAACATACTTGTGGCCTATGATTAGGCAGAGAGTTTTTAGACATAATAGACCAAAAGCACACTCATAATAAAATGATGCACGTAAAAGCAAACAATAAGTTGGAGTTCATCAAAATTAAAAATGTTTGCTCTGCATAAGACACTGTTAAAAGAATGAGAAGAAAAGCTACACTTGCAAAGCTCATATTTGGCAAAGGATTTTTATCCAGAATATATAAAGAATTTTCAACACTCAACATAAAAAAATAAACAACCCAATCTATAAATGGGAAAAAAACTTGAACAGACACTTCAGTAAAAAAAAAAAGATATCTTAATGGCAGGAACACTTGAAAACATAGTCAACATTATTAGCCATTAGGGAATGCAAGTTAAAACCAGCATGAACTGTTACCACATATCTATTAGAATGGGTTAAAGGAGAAATACAGTCAATATCAAATGCTGACGAGAATGTGCAACAACTGAAACTCTCATATATTACTGCTGAAAATGAAAAATGGTACAGCTATTCTAGGAAACAGTTTGTCATTGTCTTTTAAAGTGAAACTTACCACATTACCCAGCTATTTCACTTTTAGTTGTTCCCCCATAGAGAAATGAAAAAAATCTTACAAAATCCCCTATATACGTTTATATAATGACTTCATAGTTACCCAACACAGGAATCAAAGCAAACAGCCTTCAAATGAAAAACAAATGGTGAAACAGCCATACAATACAATTCTACTCAACCGAAGGGAAAAAAAAAAAGACTGAACCACCGACACACACAAAAAATTGGGATACATCTCAAGGACAATGTGCTTAGAGAAACAAGATAGTCTGAAAAGGTTATGTACTTTATCATTTCATTTTTATGATGTTTTTAAAAGACAAAATTATAATGACAGAGACTAGATTACTGTTTGCCTAGGTTGGGGTGAGGAGAGGATGAGACTGTAAAGACATAGCTAGAGAAAGTTGAGTTGGGTAAAGGAACCTTTTTATTATATGTTATGACTGTAGTAACACTTTCCTAAATCTAGACATGTGTTAAAATTTATAGAAAACATACACACACTATTTTTATTATATATGAATTTAAAAATCTTAAACAATGTCAACAAAGATGGTAACAAAATCTTGGGTCATTGAAGGCAGCAGTCGATCACTCAACTCCTTAGCAGAACTAGAGGGCATCACTATGGTGATAATTCTTTTTAATGCTGCCAGTCTTGAAAGATGTAAATATAATTAAGTTATCTTCAATATAGTCATTACTGGAGTTGTAGAATTGACAGAACAAACAAAAAACAGGAGATCCATGATGTTAAAGCATGATATTGGTTAAATTGAACCTTTGCTACACAGTTGATGTCGCTCAACTTTGCATAAATAAGAAAGTAATAAATTTAAAATAGTAACACATAGTTTATTTTGTTTAAATATTTTATAAAATTACAATGACTTCTATCTTGTTTTTTTTTAACCTAGTTTGAAATTTTCTGTTTAATGTCCCTTCCCCACAGAAAAATACCCCCACAATTACATGAGAAGGGAGCCTTTTCGTTTGGGAGTTCTGAAAATGGAAGGATGAAATAATATATGAATCATCAAGCCTCTGGCTTACAGAGGAAAAGGATTTAAAACAATTTAAAAATGCCTTGAAGTTTTCCCCTTGTTTAACTATATGAGATCTTGAAACTCAGTTAGTTTCTGGTAGCTTTTTATTATGAAAAAAATGTCTGGGCCTAATATATTTTTACATTCATTGAAATATAATACAACTTCAAACTTTTTATTTTACACCCGGCATTGTAACTAAATTCTGGTCACCATTACGTAATCAATTGATTTTTAAATGGCTCTCAGTTTAAGTAATCCCGCAGAAATAAAATCCCTATCTCTTTCTTCACATAAAGAAGTTATTTTTAGAATCTGTGTACACTTAAACTGAATTTTCACAGAAAGTTTTCACTTTGTTTTGCTTATTTAACATTTTTTAATTGTTAGTGAGCAAAAAAGAAGCAGCTTAAAGACACAAATTTAAAACATTTGGCAAATATGACAATGTTTTGCTTATATTAACTTTTTCTTATATTAATTTTACTTTTGAAACATTTTATTCTACTTTTAAAAGTAGAAAAATAAGTAAATAAAATGTGTAATGTAAAAAATGCATATATGTATTTTATGAAATGGTATGTGACTGTTTAAAAAAAATAGGAAAATAAGTCCTGAAGATATTATTGGATTACACAATTTACATTTTGTATTAATAGTTTAAAAGTGTCCTATTCAAGGGTAAATATCAATTGAAACAGCTTGATCTTTCATTGAAATTTCATAAGGACTTCAGAAAAGGACAAAAGACAAAACGACTTTTAATGGTATAAGGTATTAAAATAGAATCATTTTAATATATGGTCTATTTCTATCTCTAATAATAGTAGTAAACTTTTCCAAATTACTTAGAGACAAATCAAATACTAAGAATTGGAATGTCAACATTCCAATGCAAGTGACAAAATTTAATTAATGGTTAAACAGCCCCAGAATTTTTTTTCAGTCTGTTTGAATCATATCATAGATATTATGAGGCTGCAGATAAACACTTCAGTATATGAAAAAACTTTTACTTCTTTTTCTGACAAAAGGTGTCTTTCATACTAATATTCTTGGCAAAATTTTAAATTTTGTTTTCTAATAATAAAATTGTAGGTAGTATTTCCTTATATTATGGTCACCACAAGCATCTATTAAGCATTAACAATTCTTCTAATCACATTGTTTTTCTGAAATAGATCCAAATGTCATTGGGTTCTTTGCTTGCATAATAATGTGAACCTCTAAAATGGTAAATAGTAAGAACATAACATCTTGAGAATAACTTATAGCACAATGACTAATTTATAGCATAGAAATAATAATGAGCCCTAGTTTTAAATTTTAAACATAATGATGTATATTCTCTTATAGCTATGAGCAATTTCTAGGTCTATATTTCCCTTCCTTTTTTTTTTTTTTTTTTTGTTATAATAGCACTCATCATTTTTATTCTATTTGTGTTGCATCAACTGTCCCACTTCCTCTATCTCATAGGTAGTGTCATATAACTTTTGACACATTATTACGATAGAGAAGACTTAAGCATAGATTCCAACACTAATTTTTCATTGTAACTTGCACTTGTACATGGAAGAGAATCTAGATGTAAACTTTTGGAATCATTGTTAATCACCTTCTCTTTCTTTCACACTTGTCAAAATACTTATGAATTTGTATCCATGTCCTTTTCTTCTTAATGCTTTTTCATATTCTCCTTCTTGGCTATCTCCAGGGCCACACTCTTAAATCAAAGCTTTAAATTCACCTCCTATACTAATTCAACATTGTAACTTTCCCTCCACTCACTCTCTTCCTCTCTCCAAACTGTATGAATACTAAGTAAAAATACTTCTACTAAATTGTATCTTTGAGAGACCAAACATTTTTGCAAAAAAAAAAAAAGCCTAGAATATTCAAGAGAATCATTTGTAAAACTTTTATAATTAATAAGAGAGTTGGGTAAATAGGGAAAATAAAAGAGCAATACAAATAAATGGTTTTAGTACAAAATCAATAACATTAAAAATGTAATGAAAATATTCTCGTAACAATCAACACAATAAAAAATAAATGCATAGGAATCATATTAAGACATAAATTTGAAACTTTACTGAATATTAGCTGCGCTATGATTAACTCTCTGATCTTACAAAAATGTATTTAAATTTCATAAGCTTCAGCTTCACATATTACAAAACAAGATCAGTGGCTTCTGACTCAAAGGGTGGTTTTAGAGATGAAACAAGGAAATTATAATATCTTAACACATAACTGTATCCATTAAAAACATATCACCCCTTTTGCACAGTAACAACTATGTCTGTCAATCTGATTTTTTGCTTTTGACATGTCTTAAGAAATATTATTCTTTTGGACAACAGTAAGAACACCTTTTGAAACAATGTAGTAATGTAAAGGGTTAAAACCAAATTTGGGACTGCTCAAATTTTCCTCCGATAATTTTCATTCCAAAGAATAATTAAAATTTGTTGAAATGTTTTGTTTGTTTAAATTCTCAATTGTCTTTTTTTTTTTTTTTCCTTTAATGGCAGTTCAGAAGAATGGGAAAGGTTGGAGTCTGTTTAAATGGGTAGAAATTCTGTTGGAAAATGTATGACAGGACATTGAGAGAGATTTAGAGACATCCCTACTCTTGGCCTTGTTGAACTTGCTTATAAGAACTTAACAAAATAAAATAATTAAAAATATTTCAAAGTGCATCCACTGAATAATTACTCCTAGAATTCAGTATACGAAAGATTTAAAAAAGTACTAATAATGGATGATTCATCACATAAATTACCATATAAATGACAGACTGTAAAATATGCATAACCATTAATTGTGAGTACCTGTTAGCAACATGGACATTAATTTAATGTCGGTACACACACACACACACACACACACACACACACACACACACACACACTGAAGATACAGAGACATCTACTCTATGATTACCCCTATCTAAAAGTTTTATGTGTATGAGCAACAGAACAATACGAAAAAATGAAGTAGTCATGTGAGAAAGTGGGGTTAAAGCAATATTTTATTTTTCCCAAAGATATGTAAAGATCTTTAATATTCACTTAATATGATTAAGTAAAATAATGTTATAAAGCTTTTCATAACTGTAAAGTGCTGTCCTCTTATAGTTACTATGAAATTTATTTCTCAAAACTTCATGGTTATCACCAACATTCCTCATTCATAAACTTCCATTTACCAACCCAACCCACTTTGTAAGGTACTTTTAAATTATATTGCATTAAATTGGGCTAAAATTATTTGAGTTTATTAAGAAACTCCCATAGCTCAGATATATTCATTTTAAACTTCATAGACTGATACTGACTTCCCTAAAACTACTTTGTTTCTCACTATTTCAATGACTTATTTTTTTCATATTTTACTCTGTGGGCTCCATGCTTAATTTAATGTGTTTGTCTCCAAGTTTTGGTGTAATTTCCCCCTTCTTCATTATCTCTTCCTTTTTCTAATATCTATTTTTCCACTTATTCAAGAAACTTTCCTAATAATAGTAGTCAAGACTTCATTTCTACCCTATTTGTATCTTATGTTGGTTATTAAGTCTGCAACATTCATTCTGTAAAATTAGTCTTTGGTCTTCACACACATTAAATTTTCAACTTGAATGCAAGCTTTAGTGTGGCAGACAACAAGCCTGGTTTCATTTATATCTGCCACTTTACTCTGACAAACTGGAATCTCACTAAATGTTTTGACTGAAATATTATGTGGAACAACGTAATAATCTTCTAGCTAATGTATAACTTCAGTTGAATCCTTATCTTTGTTGTCACATCATCTTGCAAATCCCTGAAACACTTTATACTTGTTACCTTGTGATCTGTACAACTTGGCTACAATGTGTAATCCCATTGATTTCTAGAGTTGTTTTGTCTGACTAGATGGATATCCCCATCCTGGAGGTTACAGGGGAGTAAAATGCTCTTTTTTCAGATCAGGGTGTAAAAGTAGATATGTTCATTTTCCAGGGCCTCTAAACAAGTTATCAAATTCTATATTATAACCTTATTTTGATGGTATTGACTTGTTACAGAAATCTATATCATATTTCCCAGAACTGTTTTTACCATCTGTATCCTCTGAATATTAAGAATGTCTAAAAGTTTGGCCATTTTATGTTGCATTGTTTCTTTTAGACATAAATTTTTCTTTAGTCTTTATATAGAAAGATGATAACTATGTGATGCCCAAATGTACTTGGAGACTTGAACCCTGTTGTACAGATGACTGCCTAAAAGAAATAGAGGTCTTCACAAATGTAATCCGAAGGTCATACAATTTCCAAAATGTTTTAGCAATTACTACTGATCCTTTAAAAACTTGAAGTAAATATCTCATGGTTCAAAAATCAGATGTAAATTGGATTTTTCATTCTCACTTTGCTGTTGTTGTTATTGCTTAATTTAATGAAGGTTATTCTAACAAAGCTAAACAGAATTATATTATATTATATTGGAATTTACCAGCTGGGGAAAATTAGATTTTTTAAAAACTAATTTAAGATATAATTTTCAAACATTGACTGTTTAACTGAGTGAAAATTCAACTGCTTGTTGGGAGCTTATGTTGTTCTTTTCTGTTGTTGTTTTGTTTTCTTAGTATCCCTTCCAGGAAACACTTTGATCCTGCCATCCTTCTTTGGTATTGTTTCCCATGAGAATTTCCCCTGACACTGCCTCCTTTACTCTGAAGGGAAGCAGTTTGCCATCCTAAAATATGCCTTTTGGGGTATGGGTTTTAAGTTGCTTTTACAAAAAAAAAAAAAAAAAAAAAACAATAAAAAGAAACTTTGATTTCCCCACTAACTGGCTAAAGGTATTTAGATAGAGGATCTGTTCCAGAAAGCGAATTATCATCATAGGTAGCTACAGTTTAATATAAACTAGTGTGAAATAGAGAGGAACCTAGCAAGGCCCATTAGTTCAAAGTCCTCTCTGTGTCACATTGTTAAAGATGGCTCAGCAAACATTTATTTACCAAACATTTGCTTTTCCATCTTCATGTGAATTGATTAAAATAAATTTTGGACATTTTCTCCTGTTAATTTGATTATCAACCCAGCTAGAAGAACTTAGAAGATAGGGGGAGAGTTTTATATTTTGCACCACCCACACTTCTGGAGGTCAGAGTAGTGTTAAAGTGCAAAGCACATTTTAAAAATGATTACTGATATCATTATATGTTTCGCTCTTATTCTCTTCTATTTTCCATTAGTTTAATGATCACATTGCTCACTCCTTCCATTTTTCCAATTTCTTTACTCTCAGCTGTCTTACTTTGATTCTGTCCTATAGAAAACTTTCCAATTCTTAGTAAGCTACTCTACAGATGCAGTTCATTTTTATGTCAAATATTCTTTCCTTTCTTGTCACACATAAAAAAAAAAAAATAGTTACGTTGTTAACCTAAAAAAGAGAAAAAGAAAAGGCCAAAGTGAGAGTCAACAAGCATCTTTTTGAGATCCAAAAGAATAGCTATTTGGGAAGCACTTGATTTAAACATAAACCCAAATTGTATTCCAAAGAAAAAAAGAAAAGTTTAGAGTTTTTTTAGTAAAAAGCCCATTCTTGAAAAAAGTTAGTATCGTATTCTTAGCGTCTGGATTGGTCTGAGAAATTAATATTCCAGATGACCTGTGGTCTGGATAATGGAACACTCCTAAATTTTTCAGATGGTTATCTATGGAACTTGTGTACATCTAGGCATTGATTGAAAAGTTCAAAATTTAAGTCCTCATGCTAGTTAAGTAAAATAAAATAAATTCCTGTTTCAGTCCTTTTGATTTAAATAGTTTTGTTTGCTCGACTATAGTGACTCCACTTTGTTTCTTCACTTTTTCTTCAAACTCTAATAGTATAATTTTTAATAATTTTAAAACTGAATTATTAATCATATTTCTTTTTCACAAGACTACAGAAAATGGTCTTTGATAAAAAGAAAACCATGGACCTAAAATGGCATCTTGACACTAAACCCAGATTTGGAACCTAATCTAATTGCTATTTAAACCTCTCCCAGAAATATAATCTCAGTCAACCAGTCTGGAATTTCTGTTCAATACCAATGAGGAAATCTGTCATACAGGCCCTCTCCATCCCCCATAGAAAGAAGAGGCAATGTGCATGATAAAGATAAAAACCCTTGCCATTCTTGCCTCCTCCCACTGCCCCCAAAGAAGGTGTCCTGTCCTAAACTTAATCCAGTTTTCTCTCCTGTTAATAGCTCCCTTGCCCCACCCTTCTTCCTATTAAAAAACAAACAAAAAAAAAAATCCTTTCAATATACAATGCTGTGGAATGCCTTGCTACTTTTCTTATTCATGAATCTTAATTGTTTCCTTTCTGAAAATTAAGGATGATAGCTTTATCTGCCTCACCTCCCTCATATGTCTATCATAGAGATAAGAGGATACATGTAAATAGTTTGAAATGACAAATGCCCTCCTATTGATAGGTTTTCATGAATCAGAATATAAAATATTTCTGTGGTACTCACATCTCAGCTACCATCCACTGTCATGGACAGACTCTCTTATGTTTATTGGAGTATTTTTAATTGTATATCATTTCTCTTACCTATGAAACCAATGACACATTAGTTTTTAGACTGAATATTCAGAAGGAAAACATTTCAATGCCCGTGCTCCCCCATATTCATCCTCTTGTTACTCTCATAAGAGCACCCTTCTGCACTCTTTTTTCTTGTCAATTATTTTTTGTCTCCTTTTTCAATTGAGATAACTTTCATTCATTTGTTGTAAAATTTTCTATTGTGACTTAGCTATTTGGCCTTCAATATGAGTGAGATCTGCCCCCTTTCTTTCCTTTTCCAGGAAATCTCTCCCTGTAGTTTTAGATATATAGTAAACCATATTTTTTCCTCACGTTCAGTCCTTTTGCCAAATTTCACTTCCTCATCTAGTCAGTGAAGCATTTCTTGTCGTCTTCAGGAAGGATTCGTGAATATAGTTTTCACACATGCTTAAATTCATTTGTCTGATTCCCTCTAGTCTTGATACTTGAAGAACAACTTCATTAATATAAAATCCTTCATTTTAGCTATTTCCTTGAGTTTCATAAAATAATTATCTTCTCAAGCCTTGTTTGCTGAAGAGAAGGCTGAGAGGATAGGTGATATATATATATATATATATATATATATATATATATATATATATGTATATATATATATATATATATATTTTTTTTTTTTTCTTATTAGACTTAATCTATTGGACCTGGAGTCCAAGGCCAAGAGATTTTGTTTTTATATTTAATATCTAATAGTTTAGCTAGTATTAATATGTCTGGAAGTTGATCATTCTGGGAAAATTTTGGGATAAGCGGTAATTTAAAAAAAAACAAAAAAAACTATCATGTATTCCACGTATCTTAGATATTCTTTGCCTACCTTACCTATCATTTTCTATCTGACATCCTTTATGTCTTAATTTTTTTTTGAACTTTTTATTTTTACAATTCTAATCTGATCTATTATTTCTTGAGAGACTTGTAATTTAATATTTATTCCAGGTTTAATTTTGATCATTTTAATATTTATTTTATCCAAATTTGTTTGACTTACTCTACATTAAGCTGTTTTTTGTTTTTGTTTTTGTACATATCTTTTCTCAGTTTTGAAACTTTTGATTTGAAGTATTTTCCTTCATATCAATAAATGGTTGTTTAAACATACATAATTTAGGTTGCAATATTTTGTTTTAGTTTTTCTCTGCTTTTGATTGCTCTTTAGGAGTACTTTTCATCTGGGGAGAAATGACTAACTACTGGACTTGGGCATGAGATATACAGGATTATCTGGGAACAGCTTGTTCCACCAAAAAGTAAAGACACGATTAAAAAACAAACAAAAAAGAATGATGGAGACAAACAGTGTTTTCTGAATAGAACAGAATTATTAGTAAAATTGCTAATTTTATATTTTTAATTCTATATTTTATAATTCAGTATTTTTTTAGTTCAAGAATAGTCTCTTTTGTTGGCAAAATAAAGTACAATTTCTCTAATCAGCTGTGCCGTTTTGAAAAGTTGGATTTGTATGTCTTCTGATTTTTGTGATTTTGCTTTGTTTCTTCCAGATTCTTCATTTTCACCTTTTGCATTCCTCCCACTTTTACCATCAAACTTCCAAGAAGCATTTCTGTTTCTGGAGGTTGGAAGTACTGCTTTTCCTACACTTCAGACTAAAACCCTTCCTTTTATTTCCCCAGTTGCCAATATCTAAAACTCAAGATTTTATACCTATTCCAAATATTTTTGTGTATAATGTGAAACTGTTTTTTGCAGATATTTTCATACAGATGCCAACACTCACAATATCATGTGCACTCAATCCTCCTATTTTCTATGCAATTTTCACTTAACTAATCTCTGGAATGATCTCTGGAGTATGCGTTCATATTTTAGAACATCCTTATACTATCAATAAGTATAAAATATGAGTAATTTAATTTACCATTTTTGCTTGATATGTGTGTGTCTTTTGAGAGCAGGGAGATATGGGTTTCAACTGCCATAATTTGTTTTGTGATAATTTAGATTTTTGTTTGTGAAATATTGCTCTGGCTGAACCTAGACATATAAAATGGAAGATGGATATTGGGGGTGGAGTAGGGAATCCCTAGAGCAGACTAAAAGTTTAAATATAGTATAGCAATTAGAGAAACAAAAATAACTGTGCCAGACCATACAAAGATGTCTAAAATGAGATACTTTGAATAAAAATAAAATTAAAAATGTTACTACTTGGCTTGTTTGGAATTAAGAATTAATTTCTTTGTTTGTCTTGTTCCTTTGTTGCTTTCAGTTTTATACTCCAATAAACTTTAATTTAAAAAAAAGGATTAATGAGATGATGGAGTACCATGAAATACTTTGATATGAGATCCTTATTATCAGTCTATTGGAA
This sequence comes from Rhinolophus sinicus, assembly GCF_057876585.1. Taxonomy (NCBI): domain Eukaryota; kingdom Metazoa; phylum Chordata; class Mammalia; order Chiroptera; family Rhinolophidae; genus Rhinolophus; species Rhinolophus sinicus. The sequence goes on from NC_142517.1 coordinate 32,260,396, forward strand.
TGTCAGGTAAATGATACTGCTCTCTGAACTCTATGCACAGTAAGTGAATGGAGAATCTAAGCTGCATTGCAAAAACAAACAAACAAACAAACAAACAAAAAAGATCTATTTTATGAGATGCCTCCTATAGAGTTGTTTGCCAAAAAAATTTAGAAATGATATAATATTTGATTTTCACACTAACAGCATAATTATTACTACCAAGTTGCAGATAAGAAAATTGTTGTTTGAAAAGGTTAGATATTAAATATCAAGCTCATAACTAAACAGCTAATAAAAGGTGAAATGATTATTCCAAGTTATGTCTACGTATAATTATATGTTTCAAGGTAAATTACAATACTAGTAAATAAATAAATAAATAAATAAATGGTTTGCTTCACACAACTGATGGACAATGGTAAAGTCAGTGCATCTGAGTTAATAAATTTAATTGTAAGAATCTCCACATCTAAATTGGAAACAGTATTTAACAGGTAAGTCACAGCATTTTGACATTTTAGTGACCATCCATAATATTCTTTTCACCTCACCAAGACCTGTCAGAATGAGTTTCACCACAGGAAATAGATTAGTTGATAAGGTTGAGCCAGGTCTAGGCAATTCCTGTTTTACAATAAAAGAAAACACTGTGATTTTCTTAACTTAAGTGGATATTGACTTCTAGTATAGTGAAGATCAAGATTTATTATCTCAAATGATAGCCAACAGACTGGCTGACAACTATTAACTTGGGGGAAATCACAGCAGGCCACTGAACTACCATTGAACCTGAAGAAAGATCATCTATGTCTCTCACAGCAGGATAAGGCCAATCCTACATCAAAAAGATAGGCCTCCCTAGAGACAGAAGTCATTAAAATGTATCTTTCCATTTATTGGGTTTGTGAGGTTCCTCTAATATTTCTGCCCCTTTAAGACTGAGAGCAGATAATTGTAGCAGTAGAGAGTCAAAGATGAACATGTCAACAGTGATATGCAAGTCTTAATTCCTTGGTAAATACAATGCTTTATCAGTAATTCAAAATGTTCTTAGTTAATACTGATATCAGCTTAATAAGGACAAACTCAATTCCTAAAACTGGAAGATTTACTTATACATCTTTTAGAGCACTCAACTACCAACATTAACATATTGTTTCATAAAAATATGATTAAAGTCTACTTTAAATGTGAACACTTGTTTTAAATAGTATATTAAAAGAACAAATAATAAATTATTTGTATTTTATTCCAAAACACTTTGAGAGACAAAATAAAAGGTAAAAACATGCAAACCTCTTGTTGTCTATCAGCCTGTGTACACAAAACAGAAAAAAAAAAAAAAAAAAGCTGTAATGGAACTGGATTAAGTGAACACTTTGCAGCCTAACCTCATTTTTGTTAAGAAGGAAAAATAGCATTCTGATTGCTGAAGGAACACAGAAAGACAAACTCAAACATACCAGACCATAATCCATAGACGGTGTAATAAAAAATGTAAAAAAAAAAATAGGTAAGTAAGCACAAAATAGGGGAAGTGTAAAACAAAATGAGTTTTATAGGCAGTATCCCAAGATATCCACCAAAATTCCTCATCACTAGTATATACACACTTTCTCTAGGTCAAACAAATATAAATGTGCTGCTGTGAAGGTATTTTTCAGATGTAATTAAGATATTAAGATTCCCAACTCAGTTGACTTTAAGATAGGGAGAATATTCTCAGTACAACTAACATAATTATATGAGGCTTTCAAGAGGCTGGGCTCTTTCTGTAAAGACAAGCAAAGTATGATGGGTAACTCAACACAAGAGAGATTTTCCATTTTTGGTTTTGAAGATGAATGGAGTTAATGACAAGAAGTGTGGGCCCGCTCTAGGAGCTGAGCACGGTCCTGACCAATAGGTGGCAGAGACTGAATTCTGTAAACACCCTGAATGAGCTTGGGAGAGAACAGCAATCTACAGTTGAGAACACAAAAAGAACTAAAAAAGCAAGATAGAATCCTGTTATATGTAAGTGCAGACAAATGACCAGTAGAGAAAGAAAGTTGACAATATAGACAAGACCGGTGGTAATTAACAGGGCAAAGTCCTAGAGGAAATGCAGTGGGGGAGGGTTTGAGATTCGTGCAAAGGTATTTCATTTGATTAGGACAAATGACCTCTTCTCTGGCACTAAAAGAGATTAAGACAAGGACTGATTTATATAAATTTGTGTTTGAGAGGAGGTAATTGGGATGATGAATCATTCACATTTGACAGGCTCAGATTTTACCTGAAGTCGAAGCCATTTTTTTTTTTCTTTGCCCTGAAAATAAGGGCCTAAGAATTAGGGTCCAAAATCTTTACTAGTGTGATTTACTTCTGGAAGTATGACTGAGGACTTTATCAAGAATAATAAAGAATTTGTCAAATAGCCTCAAAAATCAAACTGAGGTTGTAGACCAGAATTTTAAGAAATATTTCTTACTATGAAGAAAATTAAAATATCATTAAATATGCACTCATTGTCAACACATTTAGCCATAGGAGGGCTATTTAAAATAAAGTAAAATAAAATTTAAAAACGTTTTTCTTAAAAATATTTGATGAAAGACTGTTTACTGAAATTGCCTTTTTGAAATCACCACTTTTCTAAAAAGTATTACAAAAATTAGAGCACTCATGAATGTAAAAACTAATTCCTTTTCAATACCATGAGTACTATCTAAACTAGGCAAAATAGAAATGGAGTCCATTTATCCTCTGCTGACACTAGCCTTTCCTTACCGCACCTGCCAATCATTTAGGGGCCTAGCAGTTTATTTAGATACGCACTTCTACACATTTAGGAGACAGATACTTTTTAAGAGTCTTGAGGAGAAAAATGTATGGACTCATTCAGACAACAATGCAATGTGAATTGATGGTTATGTCACCCTCTTTCCTTTCACATGCTTTATGGTTAAGGAGCCTACTGTTGCTCTGGATTGATTCAATAAATACAGAGTTCTGACTAAATTCCGAATTCTGAACTTGGTTTACTAGTGAATACATCAAAAACAGAAGCAACACAAATAATTATGAAGACAAACAGGGTCCCTAACATCAGTGAACTCATATCTTCGTATACAATTCTTTGGAATAAGTGCTGGGAAAGAAGTAGAACTGAAATCAGATAGGAACATAACAGAGAAGTATTCAAAGCTCTCAAGGGGTGAAAACAAGCTGGCTAGAAAAGGTGAGAATGGAAAGAGTCATGACCAGCTAAATAAAGCATGGGCAAAGGGAGACTATGAGACAGCAGAGGATAAAATACGTGTAATGGCTTACAGAAAAAAAAAAAAAAAAATATGGTTTCCAAACACTGTGCATTTGAAAAATTAAGAGCATTGTGGTATGACAGGAGCGTAAAAGTGTATGAGGATGGGGAAGTGGCCCTATACATCAGCTGGGATCAGATTATAAGGTAATTATTGGGCCATTTTAAGATGTTTTAGAATTTACCCCAAAGGAAAAGTCCTGAAGTGGCTACTGAAGGGTTTTAAGCAGTAGTGGCATTATAACATTAGCATTTTAGAAGGAGTATCCTAACTACAATGTGGAGAATGGATTGGATATTAGATTGGACTACAGAACTTTGATACAGAAATTCATTTGAAAGTTGGAAAAAAGCCCCACGACCCACATTGTTCTCGGTTTCTTCTTGGGACATGCACAACACAGCAGTTAGCTCCAAGCAATGGAAGGGAGCAGAGCCTGCTCAGGTCTTGGATAGCAATGCCCCTGCCCAGTGTCCAGTATCCTTCCACAGGCTTTCCATGCATATGACAATATATATGAATATATTTATAGTGTCATTCTAGAACACACTGCACATTGTTTTGTACTTGGCTTTCTTCACTTAATCATACATGTCTTTGATATTCTTTCCATATAATTATAGAAGGAAAAAGAGAAAGAGGTCTCATTCTTTTAGGTAGCTTCATAGTTACCATCATATAAAAGTCCTAGAATTTATTTAATGCTTCATTATTTAATAATACATTTATGGTGACCTTAAATCCAATAATTTGTCATTACAAAGAGTGTCATATTGAATGTCCTTTAATATACAATATTTTGGGCAACATTACAGCAGCTATAGGATAAATTCCTGTAAATAATACACAGCTACAAAATTATGTTCATTTTAAAGTTGATAGATTATGGGGAGTTCAAACAATTTTTATTATTACTTTAAAAAAATAGGAGAATATCTGCTTCTATACACTATCACATAATGTATATGATCAATCTTGATTTTCATTCTGACAGTGAAAAAATGAAGTCTTGCAAATTTAATTTAAAGTTATCGAATTATAAGTTATATTCTGCATCTTCCTTGCTGAGATCCATTTAAATTTAGTTTTCTCTGAATTGTAGGTTTATACCATTTCCATATTTTTGAGTGGGTTGTTGTCCTTTTTATAATATCATATCCATTTATCTCTGGTAAGTTTTACAAACTCCCTTGCCTCCCACTGCAGTATTTTCACTTTAACTTCAGTTTTATTTATAGTGAGTGATGTTTGCCTTGGAGAAATTGTATTTTATTCTTCCATGTGTGGTTTCTGAACAGAAAGAGTCATCCATATTGAGAAACATATACCAGTCACACAAATGTATATTTTTATAAGCACATAACTGCATGTTTTCTCTTATACTTTTATGGCTTCTTCTAATTTTTCTATTTTAATGTTTGATTTAACTGGAATGTTGATATTTCCTATCAGTATGTGATGCCATATTTATTATGCATTAGGCATTTGGAATCTTCAAGTGTTTTTCATCCAGATGAGACATAATTTTAAAATTTTAGTTTTCTATTCTATTCTTTTTCTTCATTAATATATTTTGAGATAATTATGTAAACTATTCTAATGATGCTCTTCAGAATTCAAAATTAATTAAGCCAGCTTTGAAAGAAAAAAATAATAAAACTCATTCACTTTAATTCTAACTTAACACAGTGAATGTTTAGAAGGGAGCAGTTAAGAAAATGAATATATGATGGCTTCACATGGTTTCAAAGTCTCCGCTTCAAGATAAAATTTAATTGTAGAGTATGGAAGGCAGTAATATAATGCTTGCTTTTGAAAAATAAGGACTTAAGGGTGGTGGCAACGGAATGCACATTTGGACTTGAATCAGAAGTTCTGTTGCTACTAAATATGTAACCTTGGGTTGGTGCTTCAACCTCTTCGAAGTTCACTTTGCTCATCCATAAAACAGAAATATATTTAAAAATAAATCATCATACTTGAAAAGGTTACTATTAAGTATGCGAACCTTTTAACTAGTTTTGTCCATCATGCCCTACTTTGGGAAATGTTATCTTAATCTGAGGGTGCAAGATAAATAGTATGCAATGTGTGAGAATTAAATGCCAAGTAGGGGTCAACAATGGTCCCCGAAAAAGCATATTATCTTTCAAAAGCATGCATTTAATGTCATAATCTTGAACGTATGGCTAACTCCCTTCTCTTTAAATGCTTTTATTTTTCCTGTGGCCACCTTTCTTCTATCCATCAACGTTTGTTCTTCTGAGCACAGGCTTCAGATGTCATTTCTTTTCCTTCTGTTAACTGACCAGTGAAGGGTTAGTGAACTATCATGTACAAAGCTCAGTTTTTTCTTTGCCTTATAGAAATAAAACTAAAGAACCGCCTAATTATACTATTTTAATTATTTACTATCTTATATATTTACAGAAAATTAGCAAGTATTTATGAGGTTCTGCCAGTCAGACGATCCATTAAATCATGTATTGAAGGCACTGCCACGTGCAAGGGTGGTGTCACCTTATTTAACTCCCTATAGTCCACAGTCATCGCCAGGTCCCATCTGACACTAATAGTCACTAATAGTCACCCCTGTAATATGTGGCTAAAGCAGACAAAAGACAGGTGTATCACCTATATTCATTGGACTTTTAGAGAATAACACAAAATTCAGTTAATTCCAAGGCAGGATAAGTGTAATTATAACAAATGCCTGCTATGACTGTGCCGTCTATGCCCAGGACAGCCCCCAAAGGCAGAGGCTCCCCTGGGAGACACAGCAGATTATGCAAGGGCGGGTGTCCCTCACTCACTGGCAAGTGGATTACATTGGACCCCTGCCTAAGGCCTGCAATGCGATACACGTATTTACAGCAGTGGACACTGCTACGGGGCTTATGTTTGCTTGGCCGTGTCCGGCTGCCAATCAGCGGCATACAGTGGTTGCTCTTACATGGCTGTGCGCCCTCTATGGGTGCCCCCAAGTCATTGAAGGTGACAGGGGTACCCATTTTACGGGGCAAGAAGTGCAGCGCTGGACTGCCAGGATGGACGTGCAATGGTTATTTCATGCTCCGTATAACCCACAAGCAGCTGGCATGATTGAACGTATAATGACCTTTTGAAGCAAGGTCTCTGGGTGTCAAAACACCCTCCCACGATGCGTGACTGGGCCTCGCGTCTATGGGACGTCCTGAGAGTCCTGAATGAGAGCCCACGGAAGGGAGGGCCTGCACAAGTAGAAGCTCTGCTACATCAAACGGCCGCTCCCATTCAATTACAAGTTACCACCAGTGAGACTCTGTTAAAGCCAGGTTACGGCAGAAATGGGAACATTTTGCTGCCAGCTCCCACATGCTTGAAAGCAGGGGAACGACAACAATGGACTTGGCCCTGGCAGGTCAAAAGCCCCCACTGTCGGTGGATGGGCCTGATAGTGCCATCGGGGGCTGGTTTGACTCATGATTTGCAAATGATGCCAGGGGTGGTGGCTGAGTGGCCACTGCAAGTGACTGTAGTATACGGAGGTCCCCATACCGGGATGATTTTGCGGGGAAACTATGTGCTCTCACTATGGCCTACTATGGGGTCCCCTGTTCTGTTACATGCTGAAACTATGCAAGGGACCCCAAGTACTGCCATAAAGGTCTGGTACCACAAACCGGGAAAGGTGCCAGTGGCAGCGACCCTCCTTTCCCAGGACAAAAAACTAGTGTGTATCCTCCCAGATGGAAGGGATTTGCCATTGTTGGTTCCTAAGACTACCGTTTCTTTTCATCCGTCGGTGTCAATAGGCTAATATGGCACAGGCACCCTCGTGGAAGATACTTGTTGCGTAGATTGTGAGGCGAGACCCTGTAGGGATGGAGTGTGGGGACAGAGCCCCAGAGAGCACTTTTCATGGCTCTCGGCCTCATGTGGAGGGGTGCTGGCTCAGGTAGTGGATGGCCGTCAGCTGTAACCATTGAGCCATTGGCCAGTAATATAACTGCAATGGCTACATTGGGGAGTTGAGGAGAGAGGAAAAGAGTGGAGGAGAGTCGAGGAGAGTCGGTTAGTTGGCAGCAAAGCGGACAGCAGGTCGCACGTCGTGTGAACCCAGCCTCCAGTGAGACCATAGTGGTATGACTTCCCTAACTATGGCTCTGTGGGTGTTCCTTTTTGGCCTAGCCATATCCTGCGTTTCTATGTGGAGAGCAGGAGCAGAGACCCTGCCTGATACCCCGCACGACAGAAATATTTCAGATTTCTTGTTTGATCACTAGGCTATGTGGTTATACATTTCGTTGAGGTAGGAAATAATAGAGTAGAGAATGATTACAGAGAGGTGCTAATGAGTACTGTTCTGGCTGTTTAAAAACACAGTTAAGTAAAACACTTCAGCGTAAAAAATTGAGACTCAGCTGTAATAGGTAGTACTTCTAGCCACTGAAATACAAGACTTTATCCAGATAGAAGGTAAAAGATGGAAAGGAAAAGGAAAAACAAAACAAACAAACAGAAGAACATTGAGTAATAATTACAATTTATGAGAAAGCAGAGGAAGAAAGCCCACATATAAAGAACACAGAAAAGACTAACAGTGTCGGAGGATATTGTGGTAAAATGTTTCCCAAAGAGGTGAAAAAGATCAGGAGGCCCAAATGCCACTGAGATATCGAGAACAATGAAGGATGAAAAATGCCTCTTGGATTTTTATTAGTGAGAAACTCAGTGGTGTGGTAGAACACCCACCAGACTACAAGCAAGGTAAGGAATGCAGGTGAGTTTTATCAGCAATCAAGAACACGATGAATGCTGGGAAGTTTGGTCAGATTTGATGCTGAAGGGGGGAAAAGGGTAGGAGGAATTGGTGGAGTAGGTCAGGCAGGGGTTGATGTTGAGTTTTTTTGTTTTATGCTTTTGTTTACTGTCTGTTTTTAAAGATGAAAAAGATGTAGGCACCGTAAAATACTAATGAGCAGGAGCAAGCAGAGGAGAGTGTTGAAAATAAAGAAGAAAGGATAATCCTCTGGATGAAGTACCTAAGAAAGGTAAGGTATGGGATCCAACGCTCAAGTGGAGAGATGGGCTTTTGCAGGAAATGGGACTCCTTTTTCGATTATGTCAAAAGTGAAGAAAGAAAGCCAATTGATAAATAAGTTTGGTTGAGGAAAGTTAAGTTTATTCAGATTTTAATTACTATTTTATGTGTGAATTGTGTAGCTATTCATCTACCGAAAATGAGGAGAATGGTTATAGAATCTAAGATTTCAGAAAAGGGTAATAGTTTTCAAATGGTCTCAGAGGAAAATCTGATAAATTAATAATTATGGAAATAAAGAGAATGCTGGTGAAAATCAATGACCCGGGTAGTTCCTACGTATGAATTTATAGTCAGACCAGTGTACAATTAGCTTAATCCAGGGTTGAGGCTTTCTACATGGAAGTCCAGATGGAAAGAGAATGAACTAGTGGGTCTCTTGACTGGTAATTAACAAAGTGAACTATGGAAGGTCTTCTAAATTAGAAAGGTGGTTCAGATAAGAAGGTATATTTATAAATAAGGAAAAAGTAAAGGCATTGTGATAAGGAGCCCTTGAGAAGTCAAAGGAGACGTTTGGAAAGACTGACTGAAAAAGATAGAAATGTAGGAAGTTATAATCAGAACTGAATGCCTCAATTTAAATTATAATCTCCAAAATAAAAGTTCCAGTTAAAATATTTCTTTTTCAAATTAGAGTGCCAAGTACATACCCTCTACACAATGAGTCACAAATGTATATATTTAGGGTTGCTGGTCAACTTACTTAAATATGTGAATTTATGCTTTGTAAAGATAAGAGGAAGTCTTGTAGATACTGGATTTAAGAAAAAAATGCAAACCCTAGGAGGCAACACTTCTGGCTACACAGATCCCTCTCAATCACCAGTTACAGAGAAAGCTAATCTAATCATGATGCTATCCTGCTTTGAAACATCCAGTGATCCAGGAGTTTTTTCTAAATAACTGTCTCAAATCTTTAGCATGTTATGTAAAGCACTTCTTTATCTGGCTCTTACCAACCTATTTCTTGTTCTATCCCTTACACATTGGCGTTTTTAAAGTCATACCTTACTGAGCCAGGCTTTTGAAACTTTTTTTTTTTTTTTTTTTTTTTTTTTTTTTTACTATAATTCTTTTTTTTTTTTTTTTTTTTATTAATTAGTTTCAGGTGCACAAGACAAAGCAAAACTTAGACATTTATCATTTATATCCCTCACACTGTGTGAACCCCCCTCCCCCCATCCACTATCCCTCTGTACGTTCCCAAAACCTCTCACCTTCCCCTTATCCCCACCCCCCTGCCCATCTAGCAACCCTCAGTTTTTCCTCCATTTTTCCAAAACTGTTTCTGATTAGTTCATTCACTTATTCTTTTCTTTAGATTCCACATATAAGTGAGATCATATGGTATTTGTCTTTCTCTTTCTGACTTATTTCACTTAACATAATGTTCTCTAGGTCCATCCATGTTGTTGCAAATGGTAAGATTTCTTTCTTCTTTATGGCTGCGTAATACTCCATTGTATAAATGTACCACAGTTTCTTAATCCAGTCATCTACCGATGGGCATTTCGGTTGTTTCCAGGTCTTGGCTATTGTATATAGTGCTGCAATAAACATAGGAGTGCATAAAGATTTTTGAATTGGAGTTTTGGATTTCTCCGGATAGATACCTAGGAGTGGGATTGCTGGATCATAAGGTAGTTCCATTTTCAGATTTTTGAGATATCTCCAAACTGTTTTCCATAGTGGCTGCACCAATCTGCATTCCCACCAACAGTGCACCAGCGTTCCCTTTTCTCCGCATCCACGCCAGCACTTGTTGTTTGTTGATTTATTGATGATAGCCATCCTGACTGGGGTGAGGTGGTATCTCATTGTGGTTTTTATTTGCATTTCTCTAATGGTTAGTGAGGTTGAACATTTCTTCATATGTCTGTTTGCCATCTGTGTGTCCTTTTTAGAAAAATGTCTCTTCATGTCCTCTGCCCATTTTTTAATTGGGTTGTTTGTTTTTTTGGAGTTGAGTTGAGTGAGTTTTTTATAAATTTGTGATATTAACCCCTTATCAGATATATCATTGGCAAATATCTTTTCCCAATCAGTAGGATCCCTTTTTGTTTTATTGATGGTTTCCTTTGCTGTGAAAAAGCTTTTTAGTTTGATGTAATCCCACATGTTTATTTTTCCTCTTACTTCCCTCGCGCGAGGGGATATATCAGTAAAAATCTTACTCCGGGTAATGTCTGTGAAGTTTCTTCCTATATTTTCTTCTAGGAATTTTATGGTTTCAGATCTTACATTTAAATCTTTAAGCCATTTTGAATTTATTTTTGTATGTGGTGTAAGGAGGTGATCCAGCTTCATCTTTTTGCATGTGTCTGTCCAAGTTTCCCAGCACCATTTATTGAATAGACTGTCTTTACCCCACCGTACATTCTTGCTTCCATTGTCATAGATTAAGTGGCCATATAGGCATGGATTTATTTCTGGACTCTCTATTCTGTTCCATTGATCTATGGGTCTGTTTTTATGCCAGTACCATGCTGTTTTGATTACTGTAGCCTTGTAGTATAATTTGAAGTCAGGTATTGTTATACCTCCCACTTTGTTCTTATTTCTCAAGATTGTTGAAGATATCCGGGGTCTTTTGTTATCCCATATAAATTTTAGGATTATATGTTCTATTTCTGTGAAAAATGTCGTTGGTAGTTTGATAGGAATTGCGTTGAATATATATATTGCCTTAGGCAGTATGGACATTTTAACTATATTAATTCTTCCTATCCATGAACATGGTATGTGTTTCCATCTATTTGTATCTTCTTTCATTTCTTTCTTCAGTGTCTTATAATTTTCTGAGTACAGATCTTTTACTTCTTTGGTTAAATTTATTCCCAGGTATTTTATAGTCTTTGGAGCAATTGTAAACGGAATTGCTTTTTTAATTTCTCCTTCTGATGTTTTATTATTGGTATATACAAATGCAACTGATTTCTGAATATTAATTTTGTATCCTGCTACTTTACTAAATTCATCTATCAGCTCTAATAGTTTCTTGGTGGAGTCTTTAGGGTTCTCTAAATATAGTATCATATCATCTGCATATAATGACAGTTTTACTTCCTCCTTACCGATTTGGATGCCTTTTATTTCTTTTTCTTGTCTGATTGCTGTGGCTAGAACTTCCAGCACTATGTTGAATAGAAGTGGAGAAAGTGGGCAGCCTTGCCTTGTTCCTGATTTTAAGGGGAATGGTTTTAGTTTTTCCCCATTGAGTATGATGTTAGCTGTGGGTCTATCATATATGGCCTTTATTATGTTGAGATATGATCCCTCTATTCCCACTTTCTTAAGGGTTTTTATCATGAATGGCTGCTGAATTTTATCAAATGCTTTTTCTGCGTCAATTGATATGATCATATGATTTTTATTTTTCATTTTGTTAATGTGGTGTATCACATTAATTGATTTGCGGATGTTGAACCACCCTTGCATACCAGGGATGAATCCCACTTGATCATGGTGTATAATCTTTTTAATATATTGCTGAATTCTGTTTGCTAGTATTTTGTTGAGGATTTTTGCATCTATGTTCATTAGCGATATCGGCCTGTAGTTTTCTTTTTTTGTGGTGTCTTTGTCTGATTTTGGGATCAGGGTGATAGTGGCTTCGTAAAAAGTGTTTGGGAGTCTTCCCTCCCTCTGGATTTTTTGGAAGAGTTTGAGGAGAATAGGTGACAATTCTTTTTGGAACGCTCTGTAAAATTCACCTGTAAAGCCATCTGGTCCAGGGCTTTTGTTTGTTGGGAGATTGTTGATTACTGATTCAATTTCCTTGGTGGTAATCAGTCTATTCAGGTTTTCTGTCTCCTCTTGAGTTAGCCTTGGGAGGTTGTATGCATCTAGGAAATTGTCCATTTCTTCCAGGTTGTCAAATTTGTTGGCATACAGTTGCTCATAGAAATTTCTTAGGATTTTTTGTATCTCTGCAGTGTCTGTTGTCACTTCTCCTCTTTCATTACTGATTTTATTAATTTGGGTCCTCTCTCTCTTTTTTTTAATGAGTCTGGCTAAAGGTTTGTCAATTTTGTTTATCTTCTCTAAGAACCAACTCTTGGATTCATTGATCTTTTGTATTGTTTTTCTGGTTTCTATTTCATTTATTTCCGCTCTGATCTTTATTATCTCCTTCCTTGTACTCCCTTTGGGCTTATTTTGTTGTTCTTTTTCCAGATCCCTTAAGTGTGAAGATAAACTGTTGATTAGTGATGTTTCTTGTTTCTTTAGGTAGGCCTGCAGTGCTATGAACTTCCCTCTTAGGACTGCTTTCGCTGCATCCCATAGATTTTGGGTCGTTGTATTTTCATTTTTGTTTGTCTCGAGATATCTTTTGATTTCTTCCTTGATCTCCTGTTTGACCCATTCATTGTTTAGTAACATATTATTCAGCCTCCATGAATTTGTGTGTCTTCCAGTCTTTTTCCTGTAGTTCATTTCTAATTTCATAGCACTGTGGTCAGAGAAGACAATTGGAATGATTTCAATTTTCTTAAATTTATCCAGACTTGCTTTGTGGCCTAACATATGGTCTATCTTGGAGAATGTTCCATGTGCGCTTGAGAAGAACGTGTATTCTGCAGCATTGGGGTGGAATGCTCTGAAAATATCGGTTAAATCCAAGTGGTCCAATGTGTCATTTAAGGCTGTTGTTTCCGTATTGATTTTCTGTCTGGAAGACCTGTCCCTTGTTGTCAGAGGTGTGTTGAAGTCCCCTACTATGATAGTGTTACTGTTGATCTCCATTTTTATGTCAGTCAATATCTGTTTTATATATTTAGGTGCTCCTATGTTGGGTGCATAGATGTTTACTAGGGTTATATCCTCTTGTCGAATTGATCCCTTTATTATTATATAGTGTCCATCTTTGTCTTTTAATATTTTCTTCATTTTAAAGTCTATTTTGTCAGAGATAAGTATTGCAACTCCAGCTTTTTTCTCATTTCCATTTGCATGGAATATCTTACTCCAACCCTTCACTTTTAGCCTGTGTGTGTCTTTTGATCTGAGGTGAGTCTCTTGTATACAGCATATACAAGGGTCTTGCTTTCTTATCCATTCAGCCACCCTATGTCTCTTGATTGGAGCATTTAAACCATTTACATTTAAAGTGATTATTGATAAGTACATAGTTATTGCCATTTTTAAATTTGTGGATAAGTTGTTTTCGTCTTTCTTCTATTTACAGAAGTCCTTTTAGTATTTCTTGCAATGCTGGCTTGGTGGTAATGAATTCCTTTAGCTTATTCTTTTCTGGGAAGCTCTTTATCTCCCCGTCGATTTTAAATGATAGCCTTGCTGGATAAAGCAAACTAGGTTGTAGGCCTTTGTTTTCCATCACTTTGAGTATCTCCTGCCACTCCCTCCTGGCCTTCAATGTTTCTGCAGAAAAGTCATTTGATAGTCTTATGGGAGTTCCCTTGTATGTAACCCTCTGTCTTTCTCTTGCTGCTTTTAGGATTCTCTCTTTGTCTTTAATCTTTGCCATTTTAGCTATAATGTGTCTTGGAGTGGACCTGTTTGGGTTTATCCTGGTTGGAACTCTCTGCACTTCCTGGACTTGTATGTTGGTTTCCTTCATCAGGTTAGGGAAATTTTCAGACATTATTACTTCAAATATGTTCTCAATCCCTTGTTTCTTCTCTTCACCTTCTGGTATTCCTATGATGCGCATGTTGTTGCGCTTGATGTTATCCCATAGGTCTCTTAAACCATCTTCATTGTTTTTTATTCTTTTTTCTTTCTGTTGTTCTGTTTGGGTGATCTCTGCTAACTTGTCTTCTAAGTCGCTGATTCGATCCTCTGCTTCATCTAACCTGCTGTTAATTCCTTCAAGTGAGTTCTTTATTTCGGTAACTGTGTTCTTTAGTTCTAACTGGTTGTTCGTTATGATTTCTACATCCTTCTTGATGTCCTCTCTAAGTTCCTTAAACATTCTTATCATCAGAATTCTGAACTCTGTCTCTGACAGTTTGGTTACCTCTGCTTCATTTAGTTCCATTTCTGAAGGTTTCTTCTGTTCTTTTATTTGGGATATGTTTCTTTGTGAAACTTTTTAATTGTTCTTTTTTTACCTGAAAAAGTCATTCTCTTCTGTGTCCAAATGATAGATTTACAGACATTTGTAAATCTCAATTTAAATATCACCCTAAAAAGCCCCCATATCTTTCCTTGACTACCCCTCCAAAGTCTCCTTAGGCAGAGATAATCTTATGTTTTATGTGCTGAATGCATCACATTCGTGTAGGTAGTGCATTTGGGGATTCATTATTAATAAATTTATATACCTCCCACCATTATGAGACTGTAAACTCCTTTAAAAAAAATGTTTTGTTAAAAGATGAACTGGAGCATATTAAACAATTTAGGAGTTTATTTGAGCAAAGATTGATTTGAATAGGGCAGCGTCCAATCTAGCTGAAAGGAGCTCTGAAGAGCTATATAAAATGTAATATTTCTTTGGCAGAAAGAAGCAGAAATACGGAAGTTAACACTAGCCAAAAAAGTGGGTTGGTTATTGCAAGGTTACTTTCATTTAGCGTATGGCAGGGGTCCATCCTGTGATTGACTGGTTTGAGATTCCCTTTCTAAAAGGAGAGCAGAAACTGAAATTAAATTAAGACTGTGTTTCTTGACTCTATTTTGGGCCAGTTGTCTTGTTTTTTATTTCAGCAGTTTGAGTATAGTTAGTCTTTAACAAATCGCTAAATGTGTGTTTCATTAAAACTTAAAGGTGCTTGTCTTTTTCCTCTTGTGAGTACAAGTAAAAATTAAAAAAAAAAAAAAAAAAAAAAAAAAAGAGGCTTAATTCTCCTTATTGAAAATAAGGAAAAAAGATTTCTCCCTTTTCCTTAGAGCATTTACTTTCTCCTCTCTGAAATGTGTATCAATCTGTTTGTTAGCTTTATGACTCGATAATGCCTTTCTGGAGGCCTCAGGGAACATCTTTTTAACAGTAAGCATCAAGGAAGATAGGGATGATCCATCCCTTTTCCCATTTTCTGTGGGAGGAAGGAACCTAACTTCAGTGGACACCTTGATTTGAGTTGCAAAACTACTTCCAGTTATAAAGACATGAGAAGATTGTTTGTTTTTTCTTTAGGTTGAAGCCAATTAGCTAATATTAGATTGTCACTCAAATTACCAGGTGAATCTAGTATGAACCATGTGTGACAAATGGTGCTGCCAATTTTTCTTGCATGAGGACTAGTTATCGTTTATCTTGAGAACATGTATGGGATGCGTTGTATCTGTTTGTATAAATAAAAGGTGAGGATTCTTTCTGTTTTGACAATATTTTAGTGGATTGACTGTGATGTGCATCATATTCTGCTTTAATGCTTATTCAATGATGCTTTCTTTCTCTATGACTTTTGTGAAGAGGTTTTCAGGGTTGAGAGAAAAAAAAAAATGAGGTGGGGAGCAGAACCTCCCTGCTTCCTCATATTAAGCTTAGGATCTTTAGATTCTTGTAATTATAGGTCCCCAACCTTCTCAAGATGAAGGATTTGTGTTCATTATGGAAAGAAACACAAAACTGAAAAATAACTCAAACCCATACCCAAATTTAACTTCTACTAACATTTTGGTTATATATTTAATTTTTCCACAAATAGGTTATGTGTATATTTACATATATATTATAAAATAGTTTATGTTTATATTACAAATTACATGTATGAACCATATATGAACTTTACATTTATACGTTATATAGAAATTGTTCATTATTTTCTCTACTCTAGTTTTTCCCTCAGTCGTATTCCTATGCTTTTTACACCTTAAGAATATTTAAAATGTGTCATCTTATGGCACCTTTTCATGTTTCATAGTTTTGGTAGAAACTAACCTCATTAATTAGCCTATACCTATACTTTATTAATTGCAAGGTGATTTCAATATTTATTGTTTGGCAGAAACTAACCTCATTAATTAGCCTATACCTATACTTTATTAATTGCAAGGTGATTTCAAGGGTTCTTCATTTTTTTTAGTTAAAATTGTCTTCTTAATACGTAAAAAATGGTCACATAAAGAGGCTCTGACATTTATATCAGCAATTTTTGTCTTAACTACAGTAAAGGTATCAAAATATATGTATATATATATATATATATATATATAGTGCATATGTATATGTTTGTGTACATATATTTCATTTTATTTTATTTTATTTCATTTTTTAAAGAGGGTACAGCTCATGGTGACCCATGTGTGGATAGAACCTTGGTGTTATTAGCACCACGCTCTAACCATCTGAGTTAACCAGCCACCCCCATATATTTCATTTTATATATTACTGTTGGAAAGTATTTATGTGGGTAAAATGCTTAATATTATGGTATATATTTACAATGCAAATATTAACAAAACAAATATATATATATAGTTTTGCTTATTAGTTTTTTATTTTGAAATGCAATCAAATTTGTTTGTTTGCTGCATACATATCTCAGAAACATATAGTATAAAATTTTAGAAAGGTTAAAGCAAAGGAAAAATAAGAGTACTTGAAAATGTACAAGAAAGCATTTGATTATAAAACTTTTAGCAGCTGTATATTTATGAATTCAAGTTTGATTTTCAGTTACACAAAGAAATCTTAAAATATAAGCTATGTGAATATTAACAAACTTTTTGTGAATGACCTTCACTATTACGTTCTTGTGTGTGTTTGTATGAAAACACATATATAAACATATATATATATATATATATATATATATATATATATATATATATGTATGTATATTTTTTCTAATAATGAGTAAAATATGGGCTAGAAATTTTATTTGCTAGGTAGTCAGTTTGAACAGTTGAGGACCGAAAAGCCAGTGTTTCTCATAACTATCTTTTTTTCTCTGATCTTTGCCTTGTGTATTTTTGAATAATGTGAATTTTACCGAGTGTGATGTAGACATATTAAGTGTAGATTTTGAGAAGTTTTGACAGGGGCATATGTTCTTAAACTGAACTTCAGTCAAGACAGAGATCATTTTCACCTTCCTGGAAAATTCCCTTTACCCCTTTCAGTCAGTTCCCATTGCTTATAAGCAACCAGTGTTCTGACTCCGATAAGCTTAGATTTATTTTGTCTTTTCTTAAATTACATATGAGTGAAATCTTTGGGGTCTGGCTTTTACAACTTAATGTTTTAGAGATCCACCCATGTTTTGTTGTTATTTATTATTATTATTATTATTATTATTATTATTAGTGTGTGTGTGTGAAATCAGTTGTCCTCTCTTTGTTCTTGCTAAGTGGTAATAGTCTAAAATCACAACACAATTGTTTACACAATCTCTTATTAATGGATAGTTCAGTGTTCCTAAGTTTAGGCTATAATGAACAAAATTGATATAAACAGTGTTACACAAGTATTTTGTGGATCTATGTTCCAATTCCCTTGAGTAAATAACTAGAAGTGGAGTGGAATTAGTAATTATTTAACTTATTCGGAAATTGCTAAACTATTTCCCAAAATCTATGTGCCATATTGCCCAACCACCAAAAATGTATAAAATTACAGTTGTCTGCATACTCATTGACATTTCATCTTGCTTATCTTTTTAGTCATACTCACTCTACAGAGAGTTAAGTGGTAGCTCATAATTTTACTTTGTATTGCTCTCATATGGAGCCCCTTTTTTCTGCACTTTTGGTTATTGATATACATTCTATTATGAAGTCCCTATGTAAATATGGATATGGATTATCTTAGATTTCCATTTTTTGTGTCAGTTGAGTTGAATGTATTGGCATAAAGTAGCTTAAATACTCATTAATATTTCTGTGTCTTTAATATATCTGGGATCTGCAAAGAAATTCTTCCATTCATTCCTGTAATTGAAGTTTTTTTTTTTTTTCTTTTTGATCAGTCTTTTTAACAACTTTTAGCAAACTTTTCCTAAATTGCAAACTTTTTGCAGTTTTATTAATCTTGTCAAAGAACTGACTTAGGTTATATTAGTTTTCTCTGATATTGGTCTTCACTAAATTTGGCTCTTTATCATTTTCTTCAATCTACGTTTTTTGTTTCTACTTTGCCCTTTTTGTTCTATTTTGTTGTGATAAAGACAAACCACTTATTTTAAACTTTTGTACTTTTCTATTCAAAGCATTAAAAAGCTGTAAATTTCTCATTACTGTTTTAGTTTGATTCCACAGATTTGCATTCATATTTTTAATATAATTTCATTGGAGATATTTTCTAATTTTCCTTGTGATTTCTTACTTTAATAATGTGTTAATTTGTGTGTTATTTAATTTCCAAATACTTAAAGAATTTCTGTATCTTTCTCTATTGATTGCTAACTTAATTTTCATCAGAGAACGCAATCTATAAGATAATAATTTCAAAGTTATTGAAACTTATTTTATATCTCAGCATATAGCCTAACTTGGTGAACATTTTATGTATACTGATAAGAAATTACTGTTGCGTCTTCCTGATTCTGTCAAACTTCATTTTATTGTTAATTGAACAGGCCAACTACTTGGTTTACATAAGTGTTACCCTGTGGCAATTACTCTGTGCTGTTGTATTTTCTCCAAAGGTTTGTCCTTTCTTGGATTTCACCAAGGGTCTCACTGAGTTTTCTGTGTTCTCGTTGGGTCATAAATCCCCCACAATGCGTAAACTTTGCTATCCCCATCCATGTTTTAGCTCTGTAGCAGGTGATCTTTGCAGTACCTCTTAGAATTGAACTCTGAGCATGAGTAACCCAGACTGAAGTCAAGCACCTATGATGAATCCCCATACAGACTCCCTTCTCCCATGCAACTCTTTCTTTTCAAATCTCTATCTTGCAAATTCCTGTTACATGAACAGCCTGAAATTCCAATATTTGCTTTCTCTGCTCACAGAGACTATAGTCCTGCTTGGACTCCATCTTCATAAACATTGGCTGAAAGTGTCCCAAGGCAGAAACCTAAGAAGATCATCACACTTTCCTCATGCATTTCCTTCTTTTAAGGATCAGAGTCATGTGCTACTTACTGTTAAATGTCTGAAAACTGTTGTGTAATATATTGTGTACAGTTTTATAAATAATTATTTTTGCTGGAAGGCTAAGTCTGATGCCAGTTACTCTTTCATATCTGGAAGTGAAAATCCAACCACATCTTTGAGGTATAATTGAGAAACAACTGACTAAAAGTTTTCTGTTTCTCTTATCATAGATTTAGTCTTGTATAACAATAAAGCTATTTGTGACTTTTTATCAGGGCGGGAAGTAGCTATTATTATAGATAATTATGTAATCCTTATGAGTGCTATTTCCCTCATCTGTAGAGATCATTATACCAATCTGTCAAAGTTGTTACCTGTTTTAAAATAAAATAATTTAACTAAGGTATTTGTTACACTGGAAGTAAATCGATTATAGTATTTTTCCCCTCTAATAAAAAAAATGATTTTGTATAAACACAAATTATTACAAATATTTAAGAGACTAGTTACACAGATATTTCTATTTTCTCTCAGGTTCATTATTTCCCTTTAATTCCATCTAAAATAATTATTACCATAAGAAATTAAATGTGGTAAGAGTGATAATTTCCTCATTAAATGTGCATGTGTCTCTGAGATTATTCTCAAAGTAGGATTATGTATTAAGCAATATTGTCTCATTTTTCATCTTTTGGTTAATATCTGTCTAATTAAATATTATGCATTCATTAGTCCTTGAAAAGCAAGTCATTCTTCCTGCTACATTTTTTCCCTTGTTTCACATCCATTTCAAAGTCCACCTTGTTCTACTCAAGTCATCAAAGCTCATCAAATTGCTTTCTGAGCCAAGTACTCAGAAACAGTGTATAATTCCTTAGCATTTTTAAATATTTTTAATGTAATAAAAAATCATAATCTATATCTATATCCTTTTTTCAAAACTTCTTTATTTAGATATCATGGTTTTTGTTGACTTTCTTTTGTTTATTCTCCTTTCCTGTAATCCTTTCAAATAAATATTTTTATTTGTTTAATTTGATAATCCTATAAGCATATTATCTCTAGAGACCTTGAGTGTCCTTTGGAGTGACTTTGGACATTTGCTCATTCTGATTTACAAAGGTGGAAGTGATGAGAGAGGTAAAGAGGGTTTCCTTACCTTTGTATTTTATTAAGGTATACTGCAGATAACACTGCATGTCTGACTGGCAGTTCAGTTGTCAGAGGAAGCCAGCCAAGTGGCACTTTATAGAAGCCGCTTATCATCAGGAATGATTCCATAACCTTTCAGGGAGAATTTTTACCAGCTCAATAAAAAGCAAGTTCAATACAAAATCCAGGAAGGATGGTTGGTTAGTTTCCTATTTAAATAAAAAGCCACACAATTGTGTTGCTATTCTTTTGTTTGTTTGTTTCCTGGTCACCATGATATTCGCTGTTGGGCTTACTTATAAGAAATACATGGATTCTTGACCTTCTTTATCCAGATTTATTGTGCATCCTGCATCAACCATAGTCATCTTTAACCTGTTGGTCAAAAGTAGTTCTAGCCCATAGCCTTCTGATATATTTTGATTTTGAAGATTTCTTGTTAAGTTGTATTAAATGTATTGGGATAGCATTGTTTAATAACATTATATGATTTTCAGGTGTATAACTTTATAATATGATGACATCTGTATACTCTATTATGTGCTCACCACCTGAAGTCTAGTCTCCTTCTGTTCCAGGATATTTGATCCTCTTTAAATACAATGAAATTGCCACAATACTATCAACTTCCTGCCAAATGCAATGTTTGGAGAAAGCTTTGAGCTGAAGGCCTACCTCTCTTTTATAAAAAGAGATTAGCAAAAGTCAGGGTTGTTAAATACATCTTTGTGCCAAAGTGAGACATTCCTGATGCAATCAGAAGCATTGAAACCAAATTGAAAAGGGAATTATTTTCTTCCTCATGTAATCCAATGTAATTTAAAGCTGTCTCTTTAATACCTAAAATTATCTCTGTACAAATAATGGCACTTATCCCGCATAATTGGAGAAGCTACTCTAGGAAAAACCCTTTTAATGCTAGACTGTAGATTCCATACCTACTTGAATCTCCCCTGCATCTTTGCTTATCACTGAACGCAAAGCATTATCCACCTAAATATAGAGAATCCAATTAAAAATATCAGTGTCCTTTGAAATATTTACTAAGACAACTGTCGATCACATTTTTCTAGTTATGGTTTCAAGCATGATGGACAAATATATTTTGTTTTAAGAATCCTAAAGAAAGTAGTCATGTTTAATCAGCATGACAGGTCAGTGCAAATGGAAATAATGTTCAGAAATTCAGGAAATCTGAGGAGCAGAGCAAGTGCTTTAAAGATTCAAATTTTTACAGAGAAACTGGTCTTCAGTCATATACTTCACATTCATTTTCTTTAAATGAATGCTTTAATAAATCTATAATTTCCTGAAAGCAATCATAATTGTCCCAAAGAAGATTTATGTTTTTCTGTAAAAGTCACATTCACACACGGAGAAATAGATACATGCAAGAATAATACCCTGGACAGAGTTCAAATTGTATCAGAAGGAAAACAGGAGACTGAAAACAGAAAGTAGACAATAAGTGTCAAGAAAAGATATTTCCCAACATAAGAACTTCAAAAATAAAAATAAATAAATAAGAAGCTTCTGGAATCCCAATCCCAATAGAGTATACAGAAAACCCTCTTTCATTGTAGCATTTTTAATTATAGTACACTCTTCCCTCCTAGGACCAAAGCAATAGACTGGGCCTCCAGCATACTCACAAAAACATCTCAATTTCTGAAAACAGGCTCAGGCTCAGCTCTAGACAGGCTTATACCCAGGAGCACACATTATGATTTGAAGGGTATTTGGGAAAAGCCCCTTCTCCACAGCAATGATTGATCATTTCCCATGCATTGATATGCACATAGATTTTTGCAAGTTCTCTGAATCTTTTGAGAGGTAAAGGCCATCCTTTACCTTTACCCTAGGAAACTCCTATTTCTCTTTAAAGCCAGTCCAAATAACCTCCTTTGTTGCAATTCCTAGACTTAAACTTCCTTTGCCTGTGATCCCACATCCCTCTGTTATAGGGTTTCTTGTTTCCTTTTACAGTTTTTCCATGATTGCCTCCATCACTACTGTAGAGGTAGTGTTTTGAATTTGCTCCTGATAGAGTCAGATAGGAGCCTGGCTTTTTAATTAGTTTGGCAACTTTAGAAAGAGCTTTTTTTCTAATTTCTTGTAATTAGAGTAAACAAATAATTTATGCAAAATGTCCAGCACATATTTGAGACTCCAGAAATGGTGATGATCAGTGTTATTATTTTAACTTTGTGTTACCTTAGAAAAAGGGTTATTTCTTTTCCTTAAAGAGCTATAAAATTAGTGTATATAACTTACTTGGGTACATATTATAAATTATATATCTATATACAGTACCTAGTATTTAATTTTAATAATATTAGCAAAGATACAAATAATTGCAAGACACGGGGAAAGTTTGAGGGCCCGAATACCACTCCACAGACTCCTTTTTCCTGCATTGAACATGGTTTGTCTTGGGTAATATGTGAGGTTTCTAAGTGAGATGTATAGTCACCTCATGCATGAAGTGCCAGTTAGATCATGGAACATCTCAACTTTATAATCAGATATTTACATGATATATTATATTTTTTATGTACGTCTTACTCAAGGCATTTCATAAATAGAAACCATTTATTAGGTTGGTGCAAAAATAATTGCAGTATTTGCACTTATTTTTAACCTTTTAAATCACAATTGCTTCTGCACCAACCTAATAGTTTTCTTAAGCAGGAGATCTGGCATTAGCATGTTGACAGGCTGGTAAAGCACGTAAATGGATTGCAGAACCACTGTTTGACCATGTACTTGTATGTGTTTGATAAATTCTGTGTAACTACTATTGCTCTACTATATATGTATGCTCTTTAAATTGCATACATATATCCATTTGCATGTATTCCTTCGTCGATACAATTTAATAACTTATATCATAACTACAAATATGCATTTTAAATTATTACAGTCTGCTTCTGGAGTTATCAGTGTCTGTCTATATTAGCATTAAGTCTGGCTATTCTCAAAGTCTTTCCTTTATCATATTGGTCCAAGATTCTCTGGGGCTTATTCAGTATAAACGGTATCAAACCTGTTTTCAAGCACTAGACATACAGAGAGAAATGCCAAGCATAATTCATCCACAGTATTATACTTTGGCCCCTGCCACTTGGTATCAGTGATGACAACTCTACTCACAGTTGCATGGAAGCTTTTCTACAGCTGAGCTGATGGCTGTTCCGCTCATATCCTTCACAGCCTCTGTGCTCCCCTGCACAGTGCCCACATCATTCCTTCCCACACTCTCCCTTGGTCCTTTACTTAAATAGAGAAAATGAATACTTCTACTCAGGCAGAACTCTCCATGTTGCCATAAAAATACTTAGATTATGAGGAACATAGAGATTAATAACATTCAACATTCAGTCTTTATGACGTACAAAATAAGTCTACTTTGAACTGTTTCCCTTTTTTCTATATCACTTTAGTTGTTAAAAACTAATATTTGCTCACTTACACAGTGAGGAGGAGCCACTCAAGGCTGCAAACCTAGTAGCTGTGCTGAGTCAACGTTTTGTCCTCATCTTTCAGAGAGGATATGGATACAGGACTAAATACATATATAGGTAAAATAAGCCAATGTAATGGTTTATTTCTATAATTAACCACAATGTATGGATTTAAATATAGAAATACTTCAATTTAACCACAATGTAACCACAATGTAAGTATGGATTTAAATATAGAAATACTTCAATTTATTTTATATATCTCATACTTTTATAGAGAATGTGGTCAATTAATTTTATTTCTATCTTTAACTCAGACTTATAAAACATATCATTTGCCAGACGCTATGCTAAATACTTGACACATATTTTCTCATTTTATCTCCACATCAATTATATGTAGTAAATAGTGTTATCTCTACTTAACAGGAAACTGAGTCTTAAAGGTTTACCTGAGTCTCTCATAGTGTCTAATGATGCCAGGATTTGAATTCATTTCTTTCTGAATGTAGAAGCAAAATGTTTAACCGGCATTACAATACTAATTTTCTGCTCAATAAAATGCAAACATTCCTGTAATGAATTATATGATACTTCTATTATCTTATTGCAAATGTGTTTCTTACATGGTTTTCCTCTGATGTAACAAATTGTATATTAAGAAAACATGGTAAGTATGCAAAGCAAGGAAATTAAGTGGTAGAACAAGAAAGAAAGGGAAGGCACTATGCCAAGATCAGCCAATCTAACCTTCTTTATTATCTTCTTTGCTGTAAGATATTAAGATTCAATCAGTTTGAAAGTGGACATTTTTAGGAAGTAAGTACTTTCACAGTTTTATTGTGTAACATACATTACACACACACAAAACATGAATACAGAAACATGTCAAGTTGACATTAAAACTCAGTACAGGTAAATTAAAGTGGTATAGATTGTTTTTATTCTCCTTTTCCTCTTTAAAATTTCCAGATTGTATAAAATAAGAACATCAAAAATGTTGATGGTCTGGTTACTTTTATATCCAAATTATTAACTTGTGACAAATTTTATGTAAAATGTCTAGGTGGACTCTCAAATATACTGTATTTGGTATTTTATCTATTTGTCTTTCTTTCTAACTTAGAAGCTCTCCACACTTCAAGGACAATAAGTATTACACATACATTTAAACTTTTTAAAAATAGAATTTAGAAAATTATTCAAGGTTGTTTTTATTAAGTAATACATGTTTGCAATAACAAAATAGCAATGAGAGATAAGATCACAAAGGTAAAGCCATATAAAATTTAAAATGAGATGTGCTGGGGGTGTTAGCTAATGCTACAGTGGCAATCATATTGCAAGATATAAGTGCACCGAATCCACACGTGTACACCTTAAACTTACACAGAGTTATATGCCACTTATATCTTAATAGATCTGAAAGAATTTTAAAAATATAATTTGAAATGAAAAATTACTTAGGTGTAATTTTTATTGGTAGAGCAGATGAATATGTAAACCATTTTAGATACAAAAGTCATATTATTTCTATGTATTGGCTATACTTTCATATACGTTGTGATGTAAATGTACTTAGCAGTAAAGATACTTTGATGAACTTTTAAATTTACATTTCCAGTTAGTTTCTGATAATATGGTAGGATGTCATTTTTATAATTTCAGTAATCTAAGAACATTTTGAAAACAGGGATCCCGCCGCGTTTATTTTTGAATTTCCAGAGCTTTGCAAAATACTGACTTATAATAGCTACTGGGTAAACAAATGAGCTTTGAAGTATTAAATATAAATATTAATATACTTGTTTCAAAACTATGTGTCAACCAAATATATCTTAATATTTAAATTGCTTCTAGACACTCATTTAAAATTTTAATTTCTTGTCATTACATTCAATATGTTACATGCATATGGCATTCAACCTTTCTTTGTGATAGGCTAATTAACACATTTCAATTTCAGAATTGAATATTTGCCGTTAATATGAACTTTAATATGCATTACATTTACAGCCTGAGATTTCCCTATTTCCCATTGTTATCAATTTATTTGTAATATAGAATTTTTCTCAGAGTAAACCACTGATGAGATTACCATTTCCAGGCCTGAAGGTAACTAAACAAGTACTTAACCTCAGTGTAAAATCTTTAACCCCTGTTAATGTGACCTGTCTTAGAAATTAACAAAAGCGTCCCTGACACTTTTCTCTTATATCACTATATATCATCAAAGTTACGTTTGTGGTCAAGTTAGAAATTATAGAAAGATTTATTATTTAATCATTTGGGGGCACAAGTAATGGGAAAGCAAAAATATCATATTCTTAGTTGAAGATTGAGGACTCCAAACCTTATACAATTTAGTCGCTTGACTTAGACATTGGGTCACTGAATGATTTTATTAATCAAAATGAGGAATTGAACCAGGTGGTCTTTCAGTATTTTTCATTTTTGGAAAATCTTTAATATAATTGAAAAAAAGGAGTTGGGGGACAAATAATGCAAATATATTATGACTATTATAACTATAATGCAAATATTTTATAACTGTTAGAAAATATTTGAACAATAAAAAATATCTCATTTATATAGACATTTACAGTTTAGTAATCTTCTTGGCTGACCTTACACTGCTGCTTAAAAATACTCTCATTTCCCCAAACTTCAAGGCAAAGCAATGCAACAGAAAGGACCTTTTTCTTGATCCAACTGTGCCCTATTATTCTTTGACCTAATCTTTTTCCTTGTCTTCAAAAGCTATCTTTGTTTGTATTGCTGTAAAGCCATTTCTTCTCAGCTCTTATTATCCATTTATGTTTTGTCTTCATCTTTTACAATTGTTCCTTTCCACCTACCTTTATACTTGAAATTGCTCTCTCTAAGGTCATTAATGAGTTCCTTTCCCCCAAATATAACATACACTTCAATTTCCTTATCTTCCTCAAACTCTCTCTACTGGCCTGCACTAAAAACTCCTTCGTTTTGTCTGTCTCATTTAGTTACAAGGGAAGATTAAGGCTAGACATCTTACCTTTTGTCAACAAACCCTGAAAGAGGCATTGCAATGATGCTAAAGTTCTTTGAACCTGGAGCTTAAAGATGATACCGTTTTCAAAGTAGTTTTAAGGACCTCAACAAGAGGAAGGGATTTACATATCTTTAATATGTCATTACTGATAGACTACAGTCTGATATAACAACTATAGTCTATTTTTATCATCTTCTTGTTGCTGTTGTATTCTGCCACTGACAACCTTCATCTTATAATTTATAACAAACAAAACACATCATGACCTCTCTGGTTCCAATTATATCTCATGTCTTCTAAACTCAATTTCTACCCATTGATTAGATCAGACATTCTGATTCCTAGTTGCAATTCCTGATGGGATTATCTGGCTGGCCATTTCATCTTTTTTTCCAGAAAAGCACTAGGTTCACGGGTTGCCGTTCTTCGTCAGTTATACATACCTTATTGGTTATAGGGTGACACGGCAAGCAGATAGCACAAAACACAACACTTGGGAAGCAGGGGCTAAAGATGGTTCAGTTTCATTTCTAGGGGCTGCTAGATTGTTATATTAGTTATCATTCTTTGGTATATTGCATTTCTTATTTGTCAGCATTCTTGCTTTGCATGGGAGAGCTTTATTAATGTTTCACCAGTTATTAATTGCTAATATGCCATTCTAGAGTGGGCAGAGTTAGTTCATCTAAGCAATGTCCCAGCAGTTTTTATCACAACTTGTGTCCTCCTGATAATTGCTTTCTTGCTCTCCACTCCTAGTAATTATATGAATATATAATTATATATATGCCATATATTGATTATATATCTATACATATATATATATATATATATATATATATATATATGTAGATAGATAGATAGATAGATAGATAGATAGATAGATAGATAGATAGATAGATAGATTGTGTGTGTGTGTGTGTCAGAGAAAGAGAGAGTTTAATGATTCTCTTTTTTTCTGGTTCATTTGGTTGCTAGCAACTGGTAGATAGGTAAACCCTCAAGCTAGCACAAATAGAGGCAGTTTTTTACTATTGAGGATAAGTAGAGAACTAAGAGAAATCTAAGAACAGAAATTTTAACAGGGCCAAGCCTCAAAGAGACGTGATAGACGGTAACTCTTCAGTCAATGCTGCTCCCTTGGCCTCAAAAGTGAATCATTGATCTAAAACAAATATTTTTGATGTGATTTCTGTTTTTGTCTATATCTGTTCCTCTGCCAATTGGCTGCATTTTTTTTTTTTTTTTTTTTTTTTGGTTGTATGCTACTGCGGCTTCTCTTGCACATGACTCAATATAGTCATTCGAATATTACTATGATATACCACAGAGTATTAATTACAATTTCCATGGCCAAATATATCATATCATGCAAGTGCACCCATGGACATTCAACCCAGATTCTGAATTTATTATCTTTGGATCAAATGTCTATGCCTGTTCCGAACACCTTTGGTCAGGTGGATGGCATTGTCACATACTAAAATAAATGACTAAATACCTATGAAGTGATGACAACAGATGACAGTGTGTTGATTAGCTTGGACAGACAGTCACTAATCCAACCACTTCTTGCTTCTTAAAAAGCTCTTCTGTATTTTTTTCTTTTACTTGCAACATCTTGACTTGTTTTTTTTTACATTTCTGACATTTTTTCTAACTGTCTCTGAAAAGAAAAAGTGTCACTTGCCATTCTTTCTCTGAAAATATTCCTCCTGATTTCCCTATGAATAAATGACTTAAGGTTTGTTCTTAGATGTACTAGGTATGATCAAAATATATGGAGAAAGTTTAAATAAATAAATAAAAATATTACAGTAAAAGACACATTGCTGTTAATTCCCCTCAAAATACTCCCCCTCACTTCGAACACACATCCCATCGTTCTTGCCACTTTCTGAAACAGTTCTGAAAGTCCTCTTTCGTGAGTGTCTAGTTTCTCTGTTATGACTGGCCCGATGTCCTGAATTGATTCAAACAGTTTACCTTTCAAGGTCATTTTGACGTTGGGGAAGAGCCAGAAGTCACACAGTGCCAGATCCAGTGAATAAGGAGGATAAGGACGCATCATAATATTTTATGTGACAGAAATTTCCATACCAGAAGCTATGTGTGACACAGAGCTTTTCCATTGTGATCACAGAATACGGTGAATGCTGCTGCTGAGTGCCATCCAAGCAAAAGACAGGATTACAATATGGGAAACTGCACTTTGAACCTTAGTAATAGTGTGTGACAAGTTTCAGTTTGTTCAGTGCAGTCAGTAGGGTGTGAGCTATGGTTGAGAGAACATGTGTTATAAAGTGTGCGGTAAATCATCATCTATGACAATCGTCTGTGTCACACATTGCGTCCAGCATATTGCAGTTTCTGTCAAATAAAAACATTACAGCGTGTCCTCATGCACCTTATTCACCAGATCTGGCATTGTGCGACTTCTGGGTCTTCTATAAAGACAAAGAGACTATGAAAGGTAAATGTTTTAAATCGATTCAGGACATCGAGGAAGCCATGATGGCACAACTAAAGACACTCATGAAAGAGGACTTCCTGAACTGCTTCAGAAAGTGGCAAGAATGATGGGATAAGTGTGTTCAAAGTGAGGGGGAATCTTTTGAGGGGGATTAATGGCAATGTGTCTTTTATTGTAATATATATATATATTTTATTTTAACATGCACTGTATTGTTTGATCACACTTCGTATATACTTTATCCTTTGATTTTATTTGAGGACACAATTTTTATGAATTCAATTATATTATCCTTTATATCATTCTTGAATTTATAATTTTAAATGCAGCTAACCTCTGAAATATCAAATCTACGTTTCCAACCACCTACCATTAAGTCCTCACTTAATGTTATTGATAAGTTCCTGGAAACTGAGACTTTACACTGAACATATAAGAAAACAAATTTTATCATAGGCTAATTGATATAAACAAGAGTTAAGTTCTTACAGCATATTTCTGGTTACAAAAAGATGAAGACCCAAAACAATTCTGATATTAAATATATAAGCATACATAAATGTATACATATATGTATACATATGTTTAAGATTAGTAAAAGCAAATAAGCAAATTATTTTCTAACGGGCTTAATTCAGTTCCATGTTGTGGGTAGTTGGAGCCTATCCTGGCAGCTCAATGCAAAGGGTGCCAAACTCTGGACAAGATGCTTGAGGTGCAAGCGCCACATAGACTGTGGCCCTTGCCAGGAATTGACTTTGTTTTTTTTTTTCCTTATCAACCTCTTAACGGAATGATGTTATTCAAGGACCTGCTGTACTTGGTTTCTCTACTTGAATGTCCACCATGTTTATGCATACTAGTTTAGAAACAAATTCATTATTATAATAGCCACTAAATTAATTTCTTCTTTTGACATTTATATTTCCATTAATGGAATGACATTTCACTAGTTACCCAATTTTATCTTGGAACTACCTTTAATACCCTTTTCCTTCATTCTCTGCATGTAATCAGGTGCTAAGTACTAAGTATTGTACCTCCAAGTTATTTCATATCATCTGTCCTGCATTCTCAGGGTCACCATCTAGGTCATACCTTAATTGCTACTCTTAGCTAGACTAACATATTCAGTCTCTTCCCTCTCTACACCATCTATTCATCAGTATCACATTTTCGCCCAAGAATTAGGTTATGTAAGTCCCTATTTCAGTCAAATTCCAGCAACAAAGAGATGGTGCATTCAAATTGGCTAATTTGAAGAGTTTAATAAAGACATTTTAAGTAGGTATTGTGTGAGTAAAGAAAGAACACAGTGGATAATTCCATACCTCAGGGTTTACATCCCAGTGTTTTTCCCATAATTGTATCTGAAGGGGAGAAAGAAGGAAGTGATTATTGGAACCCAGAGATACAAAGGACTGTGTGGAGAGGCCACCTATTATGAAGGTAATAGCCAGCCTCACAGAAAGAAAACTTAGGAATATACCCCATCTCACTTTTATTCTGTCTCCCAGATGCCTTTCCACTTCTGATCAGGCAAACAAAATTAGAAGCCCAAAGTCAAGGGATCTCCTGAATGTGGTCCAGATAGATGGGCTTTCTAGGGTTTGTTTCAGAAGGGGCAAAGTG
Source organism: Rhinolophus sinicus (assembly GCF_057876585.1). Classification (NCBI taxonomy): domain Eukaryota; kingdom Metazoa; phylum Chordata; class Mammalia; order Chiroptera; family Rhinolophidae; genus Rhinolophus; species Rhinolophus sinicus. The sequence goes on from NC_142517.1 coordinate 32,291,472, forward strand.
AGGACACCTCAACTCTTCTTAAACATTCAACAGCTTCTCATTGCCTACTGAAATTTGCACAATGGTTAAAGCCTTCTCCCATTGAATGGTCTAAATCTTTCCCTCTAGGTCTATTCATTGGCCAAATCGGGCTATAGGAATAGTCCCTATATCTTCATATTTCACTGTACTATATGCCTTGCTCTCTATTGAAATACCGTCTTTCTCCCTTTGGTACATCACTGGAAAAATATTTATGCTTTGAGACTTGCTTCACCATTTCTCATCCACATTTTTTTCTTCAGTGTATATGTAGTATGCATATTTTCAATTTCCATAAATCTAACTTATGTCTTATTTATAGACTTATTTTATTCCAACTTGTACTTTGTACTAGGCGGAATTCTAAGATGTTCCCGAAGATCCCCCTGCAATGACCGCCCCCACCCCGAACCCCATGTATATGCCCTATAAGATTCTCTGCTTATGACTGTAAGCAAGACCAGTGACTATGATGGAATATCACTTCTAAATTTATACTGCCTTGGATGGCAAAGGGATTTTTCAGAGGTAATCACTTGACTCTGAGTTAATCAAAAGGGAGATTATTGTAGGTGGACCTGGCTTAATAAGGTGAACCCTTAACAAGACTGGACCCTTCTTAGCAAAGAGATTTAAATAATGGAAAATTCTCCTTCCATCCTTGAAGCCTTGGAGAGGGACATGCAAGGAATCATGGACAGCCTTTAGTAGGTAAGAAGGGCTCCCTGTTTCCAACTAGCAAGAAAGCAATCTCTGTCTTGTTATAGAGAACTGACTTCTCCCAATAAGCAGTGAGCTTAAAATAGGACACTGACCCAGTGAGATTGCAGCCCTATCAGGGACCTTGTTTTTAGCCTGGTGAGACCCTGAGCATAGAACCCAGCTCTCACATACCCAGACTTCTGGCCAGTGGAAGCTGTGAAATCATTTTTTTGTTGATTTAAGCCATGAAGTTTGTGGTAATAATTAGTTACACAGCAATATAAATCTAATATATACTTCAGTTATGTCTGTTTCTTACTAAACTTTCTAAATTATAAACTCCCTTGAAAGCTATGATTATACTCTACGTCTATAAGATTCTCTGTAATTATTTGAACAAGTGACATATAATATATGTAAAGTAGCTGAACGATCAGGAAAAATAAACTGAAGTCCATTTATGACAGAACCTACACATTCTCTGAAACACTGGAAATATATTGTATTGAAATCTCACCTAGATGAATTAAGCTTTGCAGTGAAGAATGGAAATATTTGTATTCAATGATTAATATTGTTGCAGGGCTTGACTTATGCAACAGTGCATAATAGAAGTCTTTGAGTCAGTCAGTTAATGGCTTCCCAAAATGACCTCAAATTATAGATTGTTAGAGCATTATGGTAGTTCAACTATCACCTCATCCAATGCATTAGCGTTGTAAATGACAAACAATAAAACCCCTTAAATGACCAAAACCATGCTTTTATAGTAAGTCAATTACAGAGTGTAGGTAAAGATTCAAGCCTTATGATTTACTGCCCAGAGCAAGCTCTGCCACCATCTAAACTGTGATGAGAATGATTGGCTTAAATAGACAGAGGGAAAGCCATGTGCTCCTGGGTGTGTTCAAAAGCAGATGGTGAAAATAATCTAGGATAAGTTATGGCAACTGTGTTTTCAAGGCAATGAATGGTTGCCTGGATTGAAACAAAGGAGTTAATGGTTTTAGAGATATACAGGAAGATTAGTTTGTGTGTTTGCTTGTTTGTTTAGTAACTATCAGGTTTGCAGCTAAAAATGATTTCTTTTTCACTAAGCAAAAAGAAAGTTGACTCAGGCTCTTAAAGGATAAAAAACATTAAAGAACAGTTTTCCACTCAGAAACATCAAATAAAGAATGGTGCTAGATTTGATAGCATCAAGTGGTCAAGATAAAATACCTCAAAAACAACAACACTGAAACAGAGGAGATTTGGAGGGACTAGAAGGAGTTAGCACTTCAAAAGATGGATGGTTTTAAAGTAAGCATTTTCTTTCTACAAATGGAGTGAGCACAGAAGGCAGATGCTATCTGATTATCTCACTTTCAGCTAAAGGAAGATGTCATTTGTTACTCCAATTTATAGGAACTGCATAAAACAGTCATAACAGGAGCACATTCTCCTTGTCTGTGCCATGCTCATCATCATTACCTCTTTTTCTGATCACTCTGGAAAGAAAAGTTACAGATGTTAGGGGAATGGGGCAAACATTGAAAGGAGAACTATACTCCAGATAGTGTTCTTTTCTGCAGATGGAGTGAATGGAAATGGAGTGTTACAATTTAGTAAATAAAATTTGAAGCTATATCTGTCTTCATTTTAGTCAAATTTTAATAAAATAAAAAATGAGGCGACTATCTGTTTTTTGTGTTTTTCTTTTTTCTTCTTTATTTTCTACTTTTTCTCAGAATGAAAGTTTGAGGAAATGCGTGGGAACTTTTAGTTTTGGTTTTGTACTCTTTACTGGAAGACTGTATTAAATGTGGATTCTGATTCACTGATATTTTGGGAACTTATATTTACATTAACTCCGTGAGATTTAGAAACCCATTTCCAGTTCACCTGATAATATATAAGAAAATCAACCAATATCAAGGGTATCTAAAGCTTATCTCATGTTCATTTAAAATTAAGATATGGGTTTCCTATTAAAAACACTATTTTAAACTGTTTTACATACAATTTTAAGATTTAAAATGAGTGTCAAATGTTATCCTCAGGCCTTTTAGGGAAACTTAAGTGGAGGTCTTTATCTTTCCCCAATTAGGAAACGCAATGTGATACTGCATATAATGACACAGCTTCCATTACTCTGATGTTTAGTCAAACTCTAATTAAGAATACATGTGTTGATCTTTCCTTTTATAGCAATCTGAAAATACTGTAAACCCACTTAAAATTTACCCCATTTACCACAATGAGATTACTGGTGTAGGTTACTGAGTTTCTCACAGGAAGAACCCTCTTTCAGACTCCCATCAATCTGTGACTGAGATGTAGCCAGCCAGGCATGGCTTCTAGATCCTGATGCTATCAAATAAAATAAACTGCTATTATTAAATATAAGTTAAGTATAGAGAGGTTCAATTTTCCTACATCAGCGGAGAAGAAAGTTGATGGAAACATTTTCTACAGAACCTCGAGTAATCCATTGCACTCTACCCTCGATAAAGTGGAGAATATTACTCTCTATATATTTCATTTCTGTGGTTCAAAGCATTCTCACCTGAGAAGTGCCTACCAAGGAAAATAATGAATATATTGCTTCCCAGAAACACATGAACAGCATGAGCATGTGAACTTATGATTCTTATAGCCCTGATCAGAAATGTTTTGGGCTCTAAAGAAAGAACAATAACATTAGCAAACCTGTGTATAACTTTGTAATTCTTGAAGGTTTCTTACTTGAAGGACTGTCTTTGCTTCCTCAAGCTTGTTTCCTGTGCTCAAAGGGCTGCCACTCACATAGCACATGATATCAGTGGAGAACAGTGGAATTGTGCAAGGCAAGAGGCTCTGGGTCCGCTATTGGTTGTCTTTAATGGAATTAAGTGCCACTTTTGGAGTCTGAAACATCTGAGGTTTCTTAACTTTATGTACATTTCTTAACATGACATTTTAGTGCATGAACATTCACACAAGAATATTGTCTATTTTGTTTTTGCTATTATATCCCCACATTTATATTGCTGTTTGCAAATAGTATTAAATATTTTAGAACAAATAAATTATAAAAGTGATATGTGTGCATAGTAAAAACAAAACAAAACAAACAAACAAAAAACAGTTTAGAAGGGTACAAAGAAAAATAAAACAAACCTCCCCTTTTACGCTTCTTCACTCTTCTCTGTAACATTCCGTGAGGTAAGCACTTTAATAACTTTTCTAATTATTTCTCATTCTGTTTATCTCTGTAACTCCAAATAAGTTTTCTGTTACCTCTATTTCTGAATTAATTTGCTTAAGAATTATCTATTAAATTCTTTTTTGGATGATTGATTCACTGAAAAATCCCCTTCCGATCCCCATATCTGTCGTTAAAATAGGCTTTCATTATTAGAATATGAAAACTCAGCATCATGTTTTGCTTATTTTCACTTGTTTTTATCCTCTTTGTATTTTGATATGGGGAATTCAATTTCGTCTGAACATGCCTGCTATATCCCGCATATGGCTCTGACTTCCTCTGTAATTTGGTCAGCTTACTTTCTATTACCGCTGCATCATTACCTGCTTGAGAATTAGACAAGTCCTTCCTGGATACTGTCTCTCTATTCCTTTCCTTTTCTTTATGTTTGAGTATATAGAAGATTATTTTAAAATATATCTGATAGCTAATTATTATAGATGACTTTTCTTCCTTCTTCTGAAGAATTCTGAGGTCATCTCTTTATTCTTTGCGTTAGAAAATTCACGATTTTGTTTCTAGACACAAAGGGCATTTTTACATTTATTGCATTAGCCCTTAGGGATTTATTTCAATATTAAAGTTTGGATCTTCTTTGTACTCTTGAAATATTCTGGATTTCTTTTTCTCTTTTATTATACCCATAGTATTTTTCCTCTAAATGTTCTCAGATTGTTTACTATTTTGTTAGTGGTCTTTCTCTATATTGTATTTTTGTATATACCCATTAATTAGATGTTGAACATCCTGTATTTAGTCTCTACTACTTTTGCTTTTTTACATCTTCCTTCTCTATTTTTGAATCCTATGTTTTAGAATATATCTCTGAATTGCATTTTTCTTTTTACAATACTTTTAAATTTAAAAGTTTTCCTTATTAATGACTTTTGACTTTGCCTTGAGTATATTGATTTATTGTGCTTTTAAATGTTCTCTCTTACTGCTGATGCTCACCATGCTAATCAAAATTTATAAAAACATGACAAAGAGATTTATAATGTGTGAGGCAAATGTTACAATCAGACTTGCAATCTGAAATAATATGGGCAGAGAGATGATGACTGACAAATAGATTAGACAAGACTTAAAAATCTCACTGCCTATGTTATTCAATAGTGACTATTTTACCTAAGCCTAAACATGAATAACAATTACTGTCCTTCTACTTCGCCTATTATTAGAAAATCTCGCTTATCTTGGCATTAGTCATATATGTAGAGAGGTGTCGTATTTTCCATTATTCTAAGTCTGCCTCTAAAATGTTTCTATAACGCTTTACCAACATTGCTAATTATTATGTACATGAAAATCTTGGGGTAAAGATAATTTAGTGCCAATATATTAACTGATAAATTTTGTATAAACTTTGTCCTTATTAATGTGATGTATATTTATTCTAGATTAAAATAAATCTGAATATGTTTTGCTATAAGTAAAACATAACAGACTTTGAATATGAAATTATTTTCAGATTGCTATTGAAAAATGCATAGATTTCTTTGTGTGCAACCTCATAAAAGATACATTTTGTGCTTGAAAGTCAATTACAACAGAAAGCAGGATGGTAAATCATACTAATTTACTATGTATCCTAGTGTTAATTAATTCAACTCTTGTAGAGATTCCAGAAACTAATTTACTATACTGTGAGTGGGTGTTCAAAAAAAAGCTTCAACATCTTCTCCCAATGCCCTGCTCCTTGGATATCCACCAGTGAATAAATATAAACTGAGATTTGCTTTGGAAGTTATTATGATTATTATGATGATGATTATTAGTATGATGATTATTATTTTATTTTAGGAGAAAATGACTGATTTGTGTAAATATTTACAATTTTCATTTGAAATTCTGAATGAAATTCAGGAGTCTCTAACCCAGAAAAAAATAACGATCATTAAATTTTTACCAAAATAATTTTTAAGAATAATAGATAAACGTCTCTCTACTTCATTTATTGTCAATTGGTATATGCTAGCATCACTGGATACCTGAGACTGATATCTTTAGAATCAAAAGGATCAACAGAAATATAAAAGTTATATAGTCTTTTATATCTTTAGGTAGAGAAAGCATCACAGAAATAAAATGGTCATATTACACTTTAAATAACTTCTTGCTAAGAATATCTAAATTTCTTTGGGGACCTATTTCACTAGAGATTATGTTTATTTTCTTATCTGTGCTTGTCACAATAGCTACATACGAAATTTAAATTTTTTTAACCATTAAAAGAAATGCTAGTCCTCCAACAAATAATATAGGTTGATATAATTATTTAGTCTTATGAAAACAATATAAAGCAAACAAAAAGCAAGAATAGGTAGGTTTTATTTTTTATGATATGTGTTTTTAAACAAACCTATTAAGCATATTATGTCTATGACAATATGTAGATCCTGTGGAATTTCCACAATGAACACATTCTCTAGAATTCAAGACCTAGCAGGGGAATGCATATGTAAACTCACAGTTATGTAAAGTAGAATAAAAAAATGCATAATTAGTGTCCAAAGAGATACAAAAGGTAAGGAGTTGCTAACTATGGAAAATTATAAAAATAAAAAATAAATAAAAGCAATAATAATGCCTTCCTAAAAGATGTGTATAAATACATTCCAGTTAAATAAATAATATGAACAAAGATTTAAGTATGCCCGTATAATACACATATTTCATTATTAAATATGTTTTTGGCCTACAGAGAGAACCCATAATGAAGAGGAGTCATATGAGTTCTAGGTTGATAGTAGCAATAGGGTTAGAACTCAGGTTTGAACCTTTATTGCTTATCAGACTCATTTCTACCAGATCTGTCCTAAAAATTAAAACAAAATCAAGGATATGCTTGGAAACTTAAGAAGTACTACTGTGTTTGCCCCAAAAGAAAACCTAGCCTGACAATCAGCTCTAATGTGTTTTTTGGAGCAAAACTTAATATAAGACCCAGTATTATAATGTATTATATTATTATGTTTATTATATTATATTATATTATATTATATTATATTATATTATATTATATTATATTATATTATATTATATTATAGACCCGGTCTTATGTTCTAGTAAAATAAGACTGGGTCTTATATTAATTTTTGCTCCAAAAGCTGCATTAGAGCTGATTGTCTGGTTAGGTCTTATTTTTTGGGAAACATGGTAGGATAATATATTTAAAATGAACAAAGATGTAAAATTACATTTAAGGAGAAAAGCCAGATTTAACAAAGATATAAATATTATGAATGATGGCAATGTCTGGAACATGCTAAAAGAGATAAATTTTGAAGGGTATGGAAACTGGTAGAAGTGAAGTCCATCTAACAAACTTAATGGGAATTACCTCTAATCAACTCTGAGCTCTTGGGATGGCCATGATTTTACTTTTCCAATTATGTGGTGTTTTTCTTCCTGTTAGGAAAGTACCATCCAGTATCTGACAGGATAAATACGGACAAGAGGGTCTTCATTTTGGTGTTTGTGACAAGCTGTATGATACAATATATACATTGAATATGTAGAATGCTGTCTTTGTTTTTCGGAATTCAGGACACTTTACATGACACATGATATAAGTAAACTACTTTGTAAACTCTGTAAGTGTATATAACTGTGATTTTTGTTTGGTTCTATCAGCGGAAAGAAGTTGTAGAAACTAAGAGGAGTTAGGGCATGGCTTCAGTCAGAATAATAAAGGTTTTTCTCTGGCTCACCAAGCACACAGTCAATATTCTACCAAAACGGAAGGAGTACCCACACAGAGGGATAGGCAAGCAGCATAACCTAATCCCTTACACATCGCACAGGAACACAAATGTGGCAGGCAATAACATTTGTTACTGGAGAAAGTTAGAGTTTATTTTCTTTTAGTCTAAGACAGGTCAAGATGAAAAATAGGTGACACCATAATCACAATTGTGAATTTTGGGAGAAAAGGAGCAGGTTGAAAAGACGAAGACAATGCCTGTGATAGTATATTCAGTCTGCATGGCAACTAGGAGAAAATATTTTGGTTGGAAAGAAGTGTTTCAATTGTCTATAAATCAACAAAAAGACAGGTATTGGGGCAGATATTATTTCAATAATTGCTTATAGTCAGACACTGGGTTAACACGTAACATAACAACTGCATTTCTTTCTCTTTGTACTTTCCAACCTCCAAAACTGATAAAGATTAGTCAGATTTAAAAGTGAACCATTACAAAAACAGAGTTTAGATAAAAGAATTAAGAAATATTTACTCAAGCTGCAATATCCATAGGTTGACATCCAGTTGACAAAAAATTGACATCAAGAAAAATCGAGTGGCAGATTACTAGCTGCCTGCCAATGATTTATGCTGTCCTTTTCATACAGTGGAATTATTTCTGTGAAGTGGCTGTCAATTCAGGGACTACATTTCCTAGCACTCTTGCATTTTGGTTCAAGATTGTTTCTTGCCAGTGGAATGTGAGCTGAAATAATACGTGTGTCTCTCCTGAGCTGATTGTTGTTTTTATTGTTGTTGTTGTGTGTTTTTTGTTTGTTTTTTGTCAGAGTAGGTGTGGCTTCTCCTTTTTTCTTTTTTTTTTTCCCTTCCACATTTGTATGCACAGGACTCACATCTTGTAGGCTGGGTACGACAGGATAGAAAGAATCTTTGTATTACCTCATGGAAAGAAAGGACTGCCAATCAGGAACAGTCTCAGTAGACTGTTACATGAGCAAAAAATAAACTTATATCTGTTAAAGATCTAAAATACAGGATTTTTGTTTTTACAGTGACTCGTATCCTTACTAATATCCTGAAATTCTTTTAATATAAACTAAGAATAAAGGAGTAATAGTTCATGATTCAATATGCTAGAAGTAAACAGACAGCTTTTTTTTGCTGTTGTTGTTTTTGTTTGTTTGTTTGTTTGTTTTTCAATTTAAATCATAAAGCAGTTTACTGGCTAGATCCTGGGTTAGCAAATATTTCCTTAAAATTCCAGATAGAAAATATTTAGATTTAGAATTTGTGAGACATACAGTCTATGTCACACCTACTCAATTCTTCCACCGTAATGCAAAAGCAGCCATAGACAATACAAAACGAAGGGACTGGTCCTGTGATAATAATACTTTACTTACAAAAAGAGGCTGCTGGTATTGATAGTCCATAGTGTGCTGACCTCTTGCTTACATTTGACACACTTACTCTACCTGTTTGCAGCAAATTAAATGGAAAAATAACTGAATAGTATAAGTAAATCTGAGAAACAGAGTATTTGAAGAATGAAGTACACCCAAAGTCATGTAGTGCACATTACTTAGAGGTTTTCTTTATCTTTAATTTTATTTATTTATTTATTTATTTATTTATTTATTTATTTATTTATTTATTTTTGTACATACATCTTCCCCACTATCTTAATGGTTGGAAATCCAACTCCTTGACAAAAGATATACAGCATTTATTTCTTTATTTATAAATATTTTCAGAAATCAAGAACAGTCACACACAAAAAAATGGAAGCATTTTTTAAATATATTTTATGGCATAATTTTTATCATTCTATATAATATTTGAATAAAAAAGGGTGGAAGCTAACTTTTATCAAATACATTACTTAACATCTGACTCAGTCTGTTTAAAATAAGGTGAAGATATGGGAGTGGAAGAGTAAGGGTTCAAGGACCTTCTATGATGGCATCTGAATTTTCATCATATTTTCTGTATTATTTCTCTCATTCATCTAGCTTCACATAGTTACTATAACACTCACATTTATAAGTAATAAAAATGAAAAAAACCTCAACTGATCTACATGCTGGCACACTGCCAAGACACCTGAATCTGAGCTCTATACCAGTCAGGAAGGTTTATAATATTAATTGATGCTATGCCTTGAAAAGTTTTCATTCGTTCTTTTAATATCAAAATTAATTTAAAATTTTAAAAATTGAATTTTTGAGACAAGTAGTTATTGTTAATAGAAAAAAATAATCATCTAGAATATTATTCGAGGAAAATAATATTATTCTAGGAAAAGGAAAATGTTCAGTTTTGTTTCTTCAGGCCAAGCTAAAAATTCTAAATGTTTCATTACTATCCTTTAACCCCACTATTTCACCAGTAAACTTTGTTTGTTTCATTTTGAAATCTTCATTAAACGGAAGATTAGGGAGATAAAATTTGCTACAGAAAATCTTGGTTTACAACATGTCAATAACTAATGTTCTTTTATCCATACTTTATAGTCCAACTGCTGTTTGAACTGCTCATGAACTCCTTTATAACTATTTGGGTTCAAGTGGATGTCCCCTCAGTAAAATCCTACAAAATTATTGTCTGATGCACTTATTTAAGTATGTAGCCAAGACTTTTTTTGTGCAATGTAAAGAAGAGGAAAACAAAAATGAACCCACTATATTTGATGGCCAACAAACGACCACTTTAGTATAAAGAAAAGTTTTGCATCTGAGATTCATTGGGGGTAAAATTTAAAATTTAAATGGGTATATTGTATGCAGACTTTAACTTATTGGTGATGAAAGAATTGTAAAATTTTCAGTATGGGAATAATGTGATGGGTTCAAGTTGTTCATTTGTTAGTGTATAGGTATAGAAAGCAGCCATGAACATTATCTATCTATCCATCCTCCTAGTACATGTACCGGTGATGCCCAAAATATGGATATACATCATTTGTATTCATCTTTTGTTATCGATACATATTGAGTATACATTTTTAATACCTTTTCTTTACTTAAAATGTGTATACATTTTTTGGCATCCTCTGTATATTAGGAAGCAAATATGAATATGTAAAATGTCTGACAATTAAGTTTGTGAACTTGTTGCAACAATGTTGCTAACATATTTTTGATATCAGAGGAATTATTCATTATGAGTTTGTACCTACTGGACAGACAATTAACCAAGTTTACTATTTGGAAGTGCTAAAAAGGCTGTGTAAAAAAGTTAGATGACCTGAACTTTTCGCCAACGATTCATGGCTCTTGCATCACGACAATGCACCATCTCACAAGGCACTATCTGTGAGGAAGTTTTTATCCAATAAACAAATAACTGTATTAGAACACCCTCCCTACTCACCTGATCTGGTGCTCAATGACTTCTTTTTACTCAAAGAGCATGAATATACTGAAAGGAAGACATTTTGATGATGTTTAGGACATCAAGGTTAGTTCGACAATAGCTCTGATGGCCATTCCAGAAAAAGAGTTCCAAAATTGCTTTGAAAGGTGGACTGGGAACTGGTGTCAGTGCATAGCTTCCAAAGGGGAACTTCAAAGATGACCATAGTGATATTCATCAATGAGATGTGTAGCACTTTTTCTAAGATGAGTTCACGAACTTAATTGTCCAACCTCGTATATGTAGATAGATGGATGGAGAGATAGCTAATGTTCACTGCTGCGTCCTAACTAAATTGTTTTTTGTTTGTTTTCCTTTAGATTATCTTATACTTCTTTTTTATCACCAAAGTTACACAAGATTTGATAGTGTGCTGGGTTCTAAGTAGATTTTTAAATCAATAATCATTGAATTGGAAGGGATTGCATTGTTATTATATTCTTTTAAGATTGTATTCTTTTAAGAATTTTTTTCCTGATCATGTATGGAACCATCTGATTTTCTCTGAAAATATCAAATAGGAATCACATAGATGGATGAACACAAAAACAATGCAGACTATCATATATTGAAGTGAAAAATTGAAGGTTTTCATCTAGGCTTAGTACATTAACCTCTGCTAGTAAATAGATCTTTTTATAATATACAATTGAATTATCTAATACCACGAACAGGACCAATATAATGGGTGAAATATGAGTTAATTTTAACATGAAATTACTTGTTTCCTATGGTTAATATTAATTTAAGTCATTCATTTTTCAGCAGAAATAATCACCTATAAAGTTTAAAAATGCATATGCACACAGAGATCAAATATGATTCTTTGAGACTATGTATTACTTTCTAACATGGGCTGAGATCCTGTCACAAAACCAGTACTTTTTAATTAGAGTGTTCCACCAGAAAACTATTTTATTTTTAGTTGAATTCCTGTTGTTATTTGCATATTATCATTGACAGAACAGTGGTTGCCAGGAGATTGGGGAGTTGATGGGTTGAAAACACATGGAGGATATTTTAGAGCCATAAAACTATAATTTTGAAAATATAACGGTGGATACGTAACATTAAGGATTTTTCAAAATTATAACACAAAAAGTAAACTCTAATGTCTGAAAAAAAATGGCAGTCAGGGTGTCTGGGATGAAGGTTGACTTTTCAAAGGAATCCAACTGTATTACACATGTACAAAATAAGCTTGCTGAAGTGGGTGAGGGGAAAAGGTGTTGAGCCAAGTAACTTTGGAAATGAACGGATATGGTCTATGACTAAAGGCAAAAGAAAATGCATGTGAATGCTTTATCTACTTGATAAAGTTATTTCTCATAGGATATGGCATAACTATTAGGGCACTGGAACTGAAAAACGAAGTAAATTCATGATAGGTGTTGAGACCACTGCTTATCCCTGTTGGAATGGGAGGTTATAAATAAGGAAAGGCACTGAGAATTACCCTAGTAGTACTAGATTAGAGTTGGAGACATCAATATGAATTCATGTTGAATATAATATAGAAAAAAGATAATATAGAAACATATAAATATTTATAGTTATGTGCAGATAATTCAGTTAGTTTACACACTCTATTCCCTTGCTCTGTCTATGAAAGGACCTAGAAGCAACAACACCTAGCAACAAGTAATGAGTATACCTAGCACCCAGATCTTAGTTTCTAATGTCATTTTCCAGGAAAAAGAACAAGGGATTTTTAAAGAAATTTATATTGTAGGGCTGGGGTAGGGAATATGAGTCTAAAGTTCCAGAAAATAAGGAAATGATGCAACAAACAAACAAAACAAAACTAGCCAAAATATGCCAAAAGAACACAGATGCCAGCTGATAGAGACCCCGATGACCAAAACAGGAACAATTTGAGGAACAAAATAAAGTAGAATTAGATTATAATCCAAAGTATACAGTAAATATCCATGTGTCCATACGCATATAGAAATAATTGAATATATAAATAAATTGGGGATGATAAATCTCCCAGTAGAAGAATTCCAAATAATTTATGGAATTACTCAATATGTAATTTGTGTGCCTAAATAATTTATGCAGCCACCCCTCTATGGAGTGGAGTACTGTTCTCTACAGTTTAATGTGGACAGGTGATTTCCTTCCAATAAATACATTATGTAAAAGGGGAGATTAGAGTAACTTTATAGTGGAGAAATTTGACAGACACGGCCTTACCCAGACAATCAAGGATAATGTCAACAGTGTAAGTCATATTGATAGCATGTGATGATATTAATGTGATAAAAATATCATTTTACCTCTATTGTATACCAGAAACCCATAACTTCAGTCTACTCATAATAACATAGCACAGATCCAAGTGGAGAGATATTTTACAAAATATCTGACCCATACTTTTCAAAATGTTAAGATCATCACAATTAAGAAAAGTTGGACCAAGACATGGAAACAACCAAAATATCCTTCGATAGACGAATGGATAAAGACGTTGTGGTATATATACACAATAGAATACTATTTGGCAATAAGAAAAGATGAAATAGGACCATTTGTGAAAACATGGATGGATCTTGAGATTATAATGCTAAGCAAAATAAGTCAGACAGAAAAAGTAGAGAACCATATGATTTCACTGATATGTCGTGTATAAACCAAAAACAACAAAAGAACAAGACAAGGAAATGAGAAACAAAAACTTATAGACACAGACAATAGTTTAGTCGTTACCAGAGGAGATGAGGGTAAAGGGGATCAAATGTATGGTGATGGAATAAGAACTGACTCTGAACGGTGAACACACATTGTGATTTATAGAGGATGTAATGCAGAATTGTATACCTGAAATTTATGTAACTTTACTAACAATTGTCACCCCAATAAACTTTAATTAAAAAAAAAAGAAAAAAAATAGTTGGGGACATAGTCATAGCCAAGAGGATCTTAAATACACATGACAAAAAAAATGGGATGTGGTATCCTGTATGGGAACTTGAAGCAAAAAAAGACCATTAAAGAAAAACCAAATAAATCTGAATAAAATATGAACTTAGTTAATAATAATGTTTCACTATTGATTCATTAAATGTGAAAAAAATATCATACAGATATAAGATTTTAAGAATAGGGCCAATTGGATGTGGGACATACAGGAACAAACTCTAACCTCTACAGTTTTCCTGTAAATATAAAATTATTCTAAAATTTAAAGTTTATTTTTAAAATAGATTTGCCTTCACTCACACACATAAAAAGTTTTTCAGCCTATTTAAGCCTAGAAATCACTGAAATGAATCAAAGGAAGTGACGGTGCCTTTCTCAGACAACTCTTTTGAAGATAAAATAATCTGTCATAATATTCTTTTTCATAGTGATAGTCTCAATACCTAAAACAATTATTAATTAATCAATGAAATAAGCAATTTTGTGTACAATGGTCTTCTCCTTTTCACACACACCACATACATACATACACCCATATCCAGTAGATCATCTTTACTGTTTACTGAGTTTATGATAACAATAAATAAAGGCTACTGTGTCAGGAAAAGAAAAAGTGGCTTCAAAATGATGGAATGGAGTCTTCTGACAATTTGAGGTTCTAGATTGGGATTTAGAAGGTAAAATGTGGGTTTGATTGACTGGGTAATATATGATGTGTTTAGAGACTGATAAAAGTGTCAGTACTGAGCAAATGTTAGTATGTGGTATTTTTGCATGCTTTACCCAATTGTATTCAGCATATCTAGTGCTTGTTTTAAAGAATACATATATGAACTTAAAGTATCTTGTAAATCTATTTTTAAATGTTCACTATGCATTGCACTAAACTATGAAAGTTTATGAAAATATACATATATACATACATAGTCATATTTTCTTGAACTTTTATTATATATATATATATATATATATATAATACATATAATATATATATATATAATGCACACACACACACATACACACATTCCACACATATATATTCTTGCTTTAGAATTCAAAATCTAATGGGTGACACAGAGTACGTGGAAGTGAAAATAATATATAGAGAAAATGGGTCTCAATTCATCCAGAGTCCATCATAAGAAAATATATCTAACATATTTGGAAATACAGCAGTGAGGACAAGGAGTAGAGATGAGCCAAAATGGAGGGTTTGCATTTTCAAGGTGGAAATCTAAGGGGAAAGGGTTAGTTTAGGCAAGACAGTTGTTGACGTTCTGGATGTCCTGCTCTTCCTGAACAGGGAACAAAATTACTCTTGAGGAAAGATTTAAAATAAGGTAAAGTAGGTATAGTGATGGTTGGATTTAATGTATTTAAAGAACAGGTGGCCTGAGAGTGAGAGAACAGATGATTGGGAGGTGGTAGTCAGTTATGGTTATATTGGAGATTAAGTTTTGGGTGCAAGAACGTTTTAAATGATGGCAAGATCTAGGGTATATCTCTCGTCATTTATGTTTGAATGTGGAGGACAATTTGGTTGAAGTCAAGTTGGTGGGCAGGTTTTAATGACACCCAAGATGAATACAGTGACCATATGTACTTGTTTACCTGGAACAACGTGGTTTATACCTGATGTCATGACAGAATTATCGATATGACTCTCTCTCACTCTCAAATTTTAATAATTTGCATAAAATTTACATGATCATCCTAACTTTAAGCCATTAGCGAAACTCCACAATGATTAGGTGAAGTGGTCAGGAATTCTTTAGAATAAAGGATAAAGGGGAGAACTCGAGGAGAATTAGGAATATGAATTGATGTTTTGAATGGAAGCTGAACAAAGACTTTTGCATGAGGGAGGAAGAGTAAGTTTAGAACCCATCCAAAAGTATTTCCTCTTTCTTCTCAGCAGAGCTGTTTTTGCACAAGTCTAGTTTATGATATGATATTAATGCATTGCCTATACTTCATCATGAATTCTATTTATACTACGCCCCTAACTGACATTTTTTTTTTTTCTCTCTCCCAGTTTCAAAACAATTTCCTTAACTGTCCAAAGCCTAGTTCAAAATGACCTCAATAAAATACCTTTAAATAATAGGAATAAGCAGTAATCCAAACTGTGATTTAAGAACCCTGCAGCATTTAATCTTTGTTGATATTTTCTTGCAGAATACACACCAGGTCCTGGTGAGCTTCCAGGAAGTTAATAGCCCCCAATAATTGTTGAAAACAGCAAAGTAGTCTGGTGGGATATATGTGAGGCTAATGCTTAGTCTTAAATGTAAATATCAGTTCAGCTTAGTTTTGAGATGTATTTAACCAATCCATGCGTACTTTGCTTTTATCCTTTAATCAAGGGATAGAAATTACACATGCTAGATTGAAAGGTAGATTTATATCTACTATCTCAAATGCACTCTTATTTACTTAAAAAATAATAATTAAAGAGCATTAACATCATGTGAATCTTTCTCTTAGAAACTAGTCTTCATTATTTTATTCATGGATGGTTCCTATGAGGGAAATAATGCCACTTGTTTTTCTTCGGAACACATTTACTTTTGACAAAAGTTGGAAGTAAATACATAGGTTTCTTCTAAGTTAAAATATAAAACTGGACAAAATTAAATGGAGATATTATTTTTAATTATAATGATTTCTACTTAGCCTATAATTCTGTTATTATCTTGTACATTATATAGCAATTGAAACCTAAATATTATGTGTATTTGTTTTTCAGTAAAACCATTTAAATTACACAATGAGAGGAATGTGAAGAATTTTGAATGAACCAAACAATATGTGTTAGAATTTTAAAATGAACCGAGATTGGTATTTACAATTTGTCAGACACTATTTTCTTTCATAATTAGATGTTTCTAGTCCTTCTTCTGATACTTTAAATAAAATTAAGTGGAACAAATCTTGTAAAAGCTTTTATTATATAGTACATATAATTAAATTAAAAACAGTTGAATAAATTATAGCATCAACTAAATTTTATCATCTAATCTGTTTCATTCCATAGTTTCACCTCTATGAATACATGATATAATATGTTTTTTCGTGTGTGTGTGTTCCTTTTTTAACCACATACATGTACATGATTCAGAAATCACTGACATAATCACTGTCATCCTTATATTCTTGGGTTTTCTTTTTATCTCTATTATAAATTCTTTCACGATAAAAATCATTTGGCTTTAGATTTTCAATATTGAATCTTACTATTCACAACTTTTTAACGACTCATAAAGTTTATAAACTTATTATTTGTTCATATATTGTGGGTTTGGGCCAAATTGTTAGTAATGCCAAAATTCCAAATTTAATCTTGACATTTTGATAGTCTGGTTCTGGGATAGGAGTTGGAGAGGCTAATTCCAGATGTTATTCCCAGAGAAACCATTGGAGGGTGTACAATTCAGCTAAAGAAGCAAGACATGTCTTGGAGAAGGAAAGTCAAGATTAAAAAACGGGCTTCTCTTAAAGAGCTGGTAACATATCTTCCTATTCACATGTGATATCTTCTGTGAAACTGCATCAGCCAATTACGTATGTTTACTTGTATTTTTTAGAATACTTTGAAAAATATTCAAACAAAAATGAACATTGCTCATTATCTTACCTCTAAAGTCATAATTAAGTATTTGATGTACGTATTTTAAATTTAGGGAAAATAAAGTTTTAGATCAGTAATCTTTAAAAAATACCTCAGAATGACAGATATTGTGAAATACCATTATTTACTTCCATTCGCTTAAATCACTTCAGAAATTACTCGATATTAATAAATAGCTGTGTAAATTTAAATGACAAAATAATACAGGTAAGTAGTTAAGAGCACACGTTAGACATTTCAGTCAGCTAAACTTGACAGTCAGTCTCATTTCAGTCATGTTGTACTTGAGTGTTGTTGGCCAGGTTTTCTGATAATTTAAAAGAGGAAAATAATTGTGTTCCAAAGGTGTTTGTTTGTTTGTTTGTTTGACTACTTTGAGTGATAGATGATAATCACTTAACTTAATGGTGGTACATTTTTAACACTCTGAGGTAATTCATTATCATTATTATTATTATTTGATTACTACTACTACTCATCTGTATCATTTATCCATCTATTTCTATTTTTTTTCTTATTCAGATTCATATTACCATGCTTCTTTACATGCCAGATATTTTTTTATTGAATCTCAGACATTGTACATTTTATGTTATTGAGTCTAAGAATTCTTTGTGTTCTTGTAAATGTTTTAGGAATTTTTTCTAGGCTTCAGTTAAATTACTTGGAAACAATTTAATGCTTTTGATGCTTGATTTAAGCTTTGTTGGACAAGCCCAGACTGCATTGGAACTATGGTTAATTTGGCCCTACCACTGCGGACTCTACTTGATGTCCCAGGTATTAGAAGAACTCTCCACTCTGATTGTTCAGGACATGAATATTCTCAGCTTTATGTCATCTCCAGTGAATGTTCTGCCTTTTCCTTTCCAATAGTTATTCACTGGTCATGATGTAATTCCTCATGAATATGTTCCAATTAATACACAGGTGAAGATGTGAGAAAAATCTTCTCCAGATTTTGGGAATTTCCTCTTTGGGTAACTCTCTCCTCTCTGGCGTTCTTCATGTTAAATTCACATTGGTTTCCTGAATTCTGTACTGTATTTCCTCAGCTCAAGGAGATCAGCAAGGTCTGTTTGTGCATCCTGTCTCTGCATTTCTGTCTGGAAATTATTTCCCATAATTGAGCTGAAATATTCTTAGGGCTCACCTTATTTGTTTCCCTTCGCTCAAGGATTACTATCCTGAGATTCTTGTTGTCCAATAGAGAAAAAAAAATAAAAATATATATATATATATATACACACACATAAATACATATATGTGTGTGTGTGTGTATGTGTGTATATATACACACATACACACACACACACATATATCTTTCATATATTTTGTACATTTTGTTTGTTGAAAGTGAGAAGGAAATCCAGTCTCAGTTATTCACTCATGGTTAAAACCAGTCCACATGAGGATTTCTTCAGAACATTTTATCATCTTTGAAATTGTAGTTAGATTATTTTAAACATTTTCCTTATAATCTCATTTCCTAGAAGTCTGTATTCAGTCTGCATTTTTGTGGTTAAAGATTTTGCACATGATAATTTGTCATATAACTTATTTTTATTCTATTTTATTAATTTCATGTTTTACCTTTCAGAGAAGGTATTTATGTTGAGTTTTTTTGTTTGTTTGTTTGCTTGCTTGTTTGTTTTCCTGGTTTCTTGAGTTCAATGCTTTTCCAGTTATTATTTTCCATCTCTTTCACTTTTTGAATTAATGCATTCAAAATTTCACGTTTCTGGCCTTTAGGAGAAAAACTTCATTGCCCCTCTTTCACTTATTTTACTCAATCTTCTAATTTAATTTTCATTTAAGTCTCATAGCATGCTCATTAAAACTCTCCATTTCCAGTTTTCTTCCCTGCCTATCGGGATACTCTATATCATATCTTCTTCTTGCGGCTTGAAAACTTAGCTGTTTTCAGGTATAGCTGCATGTTAGTGGAACCATATTCATTTCAGGTTTCCAATGTCTTTCAGTGGCATGAGCTCAGGCCTCCACATATGATATATATTAATCATGATGCTTCAACTATAGCTCAGTATCTCTTAGGAAGATTGAATTATTTTTTCTTAAGTTACTAGAGAATAAATACAATTTGCCAAAAAGAATATTTTTTTCTTAAAAAAATCACACAATCTAGTCTGTATGAATAATTGTTTGAGACATGTTGTAACTTTGTACGTATTCAAAAAAAATTTTAAATTCTGGCCAGGTTATGTTAAAAACTGACTTCTGCTCTGCTCAGTTTTGAAAGGCCCACACATTACCTTTTGAGCCGTCCAGCATGCAAATATTTATATCTGAATCCCCAATTATATTTTTTTCTGTTTTCCCCGTTGTTAGTAGTGGAAATGGGTTTCAGTTCTTCACAACATGTTTTTCTCTTCATTTTAATAAGGCTTAGGGAAAAGTAAATACATTCAGGCAGTCAATAGCTATCTTACTCCAGGAATTTCAGAAACATTTCAAATCCCTGTAGTGAGTGCTATGTTTCACATAGAACCCCGCTCAATTCCAAGACATGTTCCCTCAGCTGAGAGCATCCTGCTGATACTCACAGCCGAGTCCCACTCCAGGAATTTCCCTCTGAAAGGGAACTGTTTTACCCAAGTTTGTGCCCTCTACCTGGATGGCCCTCATCTAGTCCTTGGTGCTAGTGTAGCCTCTGCTTTGATTCATGCCAGCTCTGAAGGACCATGTGAGGTCCAGAGATTCCCCTTGCATTCACTGGGGCTTTTGTGGCAAAACTTCATTGCAGTTCAACTTCTGCACAATTCAGCCTTCCACATTCCCTCACAGGTGTTGTTGCCAACTTTGTTACAAACGTTATGGGTGCAAAACTCCATTTTAGTGCCTGTTTCTTGTAGATCTTTACCTAAAACATACTTAAGCTGATTTTTTATATCAAATATATTATGCTTCGCTTTTTGATTTACAACCCTTATGTGTACACATGTATCAATATTTTCACCTACTCCCACACCTTTGCTCCAAAGTTTAAAAAAAAAATTTATCATCTTATGTTCAGTGATGTGAGCTTTGTGTCTAATCTTTCTTTTCCCCAAGGAATTCAATAGATTAATCACCTCTTCACAACTCTTCTAAATTTGCACATTCCTTTCATCTTAAAAGTATTCTTCTAGTCTTAATTTCCTTTTAGTTACCACCCTTTCATTCACAACCCTCACAAAGTTTTGCAAAAAGTAGTTTACATTTTTTCTCCCTACAATCTAATTTTCGCACCCACCTAAGTTGCAAATGCCCACTCTAGGACAGTGACAAGTAACTTTTTGCTAAAACAAATACATACTTTTAAGCTTTTTAATTGATGCCATTGTAGCAACAATAGTTCACAATTCCCTTTACTGTGTAGCTCTTTCCTCCTTTGATTTCTATGAAGGCCTGTCCACTGAACACTTTTTAAAATTATTCTTAACTCTTTTAGAAATAGAACACTATTTCCATTTCATAAATAGTGGTATTCCTCAAAGTTGAGCACGTTGCTCTTCCTTTCTCATTTTGCAACCCACTGACTGTCGCCTACATGTTGATGACACTCAAATCTATACCATTTGTCTAAATCTCACACCTGGTTTCCAGATTCAAATATCCAATCAAAATTGTCAACTCCAAATTGATGTCCAAGGATATCTCACAATAAACATTCCAAAAAATATTTTTTCATCATTCTCTCTCCCAGACATAAATATTTTTGTTAATTGCCAGCTACAGTAAATGGTACTGGCATTTTGTACATTTACTCAAACTGCATCATTATAAAATATCATCCCTTCTTTCTTTTCCAATCAATCATCAAGGCACATAACAGCTTAATTAACTATCAAGTCTGCCTCCTTTAGCTCTGTTTCTTGCCATACAACTTAAAATTGTGTCCCTGAATTTTTTCTTGTGGATTACTGCAACGATCTTCAAATTGCTCTCTATGCCCACAACTTTTTCAACACTCCCACACATTCTTAATGGTATTATTATGTGACTTATTGCCTAATACACATAATCATTCTTATGAGTAAAATCTTTATGTCACACCGTTTCGTACAGGAATAAGTCTAAATTCATTAGCAGGCATGCAATGCCATCATGGTCTGATCTTTACAAAATCTTCTAATCTCACTTCATGATATGTTCTCTGCCCTCCAATTTAAAAAAAAAATACAAAAACAAAAGCAAACAAAAACTTATAGCTGTCAGACTTCACATTTCTGTCACAGCTATACTATTTTATAAAGCATGATAAGAACACTTAACATGAAATCTATCCTATTATATTTGTGAGTATAGAGTACACAATGTTGTACAACAGTAAATTGTACAACAGAGCTCTAGGATTTATTCATCTTGCATAACTGAAATTTCATAGCTGTTGAACAGCAGCTCTGTGTTTCCTTTTTTCCCCTAACCACTGGCAGGCACCAAGTCTGCTCTCTGTTTCTATGACTTTTGCTATTTTAGAAATCTTTAAGTATAATTATGCAGTATTTGTTCTCCTCTGATTGACTTATTTCACTTAATATAATGTTCTCAATGTCCATCCATTTTGTAGTACATGATATGATTTCCTACTTTTTTTTAAGACCGAATATTTCAATATATATAAATACCATATTTTTTTATCCATTCACCTGTCAATGTACATGTAGTTTGTTTACATATCTTGGCTATTGTGAATAATGCTGCGATTGATATGGAAGTGCAGGTATCACTTCAAGATACTAATTGTAATTATTTTAGATATATATGCAGTAGTAGGATTTCTGGATCATATGATAATTTTGTTTTTAATTTCTTAAGGATTGTCGATACTGTTTTCAATAGCTGCTTAATCATTTTATATTTCCACCAACAGTGTACAAAAATTTCTCCACATTCTCATCATGTTATCGTTTTTGTTTTTTTGTTTTTTTAATTTATTTTCTTTATCTGTTTTCCGTTTTTTGTTTGTTTGTTTGTTTTTGAATAATGATAATCTTAATGAGTGTAAGGTGGTATCTCATTATGGTTTGATTTGAATTTCCCTGATAAGTGTTGCTGAGCATTTTTTTCTCTTTTTTTTTTAAATTTATTGGGGTGACAATTTTTAGTGAAATTACATTGATTTCAGGTGTACAATTCTGTATTACATCATCTATAAATCCCATTGTGTGTTCACCACCCAGAGTCAGTTCTTCTTCCATCACCATATATTTGACCCCACTTACCCTCATCTCCCACCCCGCATCCCCGTTACATTCTGGTAACAACTAAACTATTGTCTGTGTCTATGAGGTTTTGTTTCTCATTTGTTTGTCTTGTTCTTTTGTTGTGTTTGGTTTATATACCACATATCAGTGAAATCATATGGTTCGCTGCTTTTTCTTTCTGACTTATTTCGCTTAGCATCATACTCTCAAGATCCATCCATGTTGTCACAAATGTTCCTATATCATCTTTTCTTACCACCAAATAGCATTCCATTGTGTATATATACCACAAGTTCTTTATCCATTCATCTATCGAAGGACATTTTGGTTGTTTCCATGTCTTGGCCACCAGAAACAAAGCTGCAATGAACATTGGAGAACACATGTCTTTATGTATAAATGTTTTCAGATTTGTTGGGTAGATACCCAGGAGAGGGATTGCTGGGTCATATGGTAATTCTATTCGTAACTTTTTGAGGAACCTCCACACTGCCTTCCATAACAGCGAGCATTTTTTTCAAATACCTGTTGCCCATTTGTTTGCATCCTTTGGAAAAATACTTATTCAAGTCATTTGCCCATTTTTAATTGAGTTTTTTTTTGTTATTTATTTATTCACTATTAAGTGATAGGAGCTCCTTAGTATTTTGAATATAAATGCTTTATAAGATACATAACTTGCAAATATTTTCTCCCATTCTGTTAGTTGCCTTTGCACTCTGTTGTTCATTTTCTTCCCTGTGCAGAAAATTTTTAGCTCGGTGCAATGTCATGGGTTCAACTTTGCTAAGAAATCACCCAGATCATGTCATGAAGATTTTCCTCTACGTTTTCTTCCAGGATTTTTATGATTTGAGGTCTTAAGTTTAAACTTTTACTCCATTTTGATTTGATTTTGTGTATGGTATATGATAAAGATCTAGTTTCATCCTTTTACATGTGGATATCCAGTTTTCCCAGGAACATTCATTAAAGAGACTATCAATTCCCCATTGTGTAATTTTGGCATTCTTGTCAGTGATCAGTTGACCATAGATATGTAGATTTATTTGTGGGCTCTTCATTCTTTTTTGTTGGTCTATATGTCTGTTTTTTATGCTACTATCATACTGTTTTGATTGTATCTTTGTAATATATTTTGAAATCAGAAAGTGTAATTCCTTTATAATTCTTCTTTCTCAATATTTCTTTATGAATTTTAGGATTCTTTTTTCTCTATTTTTGTATAAAAATGACATTGGGATTTTGATAAGGGATACGTCAAATCTATAGATTGCTTTGGGTAGTATGGATATTTTAATAATATTAAGTCTTCTGATCAATGACACAGGATGTCTTGCCATATCTAATTTATTTCATCAATACTTTATTGTTCTTATTATACAAAATTTCAACTCATTGGTTACATTGATTCCTAAGTATTTTATTCTTGATGTTACTGTAAATATTTTTTTAAGAAATAAAACTATCCTTTTCAGATAGTTCCTTGTTAGTGTATAGAAACATAAGCAATTTTTTATGTTGATTTTTATATTCTGCAACTTTATCAAATATTGATTGTAACAGTTTTCTTGTGGAGTCTGTAGGGTTTCCTACATGTGAAATATGTGATCTGCAAGCAGAGATCATTTTACCTCTTCTTTGCCATGCCTTTTATTATATTTTTTTCCTTGCCTATTGCTCTGGCTATGACTTTCATTATTATGTTGAGTAGAAGTGGTAACAGTGGACATGCTTGCCTTGTTTTGATTGTAAAGGTAAGCTTTCAGTTTAATACTGTTGAATATTATGTTAGATATGGGCTTTTCATATATGGACTTTATTATATTGAGACATATATTGAGATAGATTTCGTCTATAACTAGTTAGTTGTGAGTATTTTTTTAAATTATTTTTCTTAATAAAAGGATGTTGCATTTTGTAAAATGCTTTTCTGCGTTTATTGAGATGATCATATTATTTTAGCCTTCATTTTGTTAATGTAGTGTATCACATTAATTAACTTGTGTATGTTAATTTTGTTTTGAATTTGTACATTGTAAGTAAGGCCTGATGGAACACTGGAGTAAGGGATGAGGTCTCGGAGCTTAGGGTAGTGTACGGATCCTTTTCACAGCCTTCCTGTCTCTCTAGGAGGGTTCTTTTCTGTTCACCCCCTCACTTCCCAGTGTCAGATGACCACCCAGATTTCCAATCCCAAAGCACCATCTAAAGACTGACTCTTTCGGCCATCAACTTGGGCTTCAGCTCTGGGAATGTCGAAGTTGGGCTCACACATCCTAGAGAATCTGGGGGAGAGGTATGGTGACAGTCCTGCTGTCTTAGTCTGGCAGTGTCTTACCCATGCACTAGGTTCCTAGCATGTTTCAGCACTAAGGTTACAATATCCTTGGGGATCAGCCATCTATTGTGTTCCCACATCAAGCCTTGCAAATTATGTTGCTGATCTTGAGTGAAATATATGCTAATTATTAAAAGTATATTCCTCAGGAAGAAGCTGAGTCTTGGAGAGATTTAGAAACTTTATCAAGACCACATAGATTTTAAATATGGGTATCAGAAATGGACACAAGGTAGTCTGACTTTAGAACATATTCTCCTAAATATTACAGCATAATTCATTCTTCATGGTTAAACTAGATGATGATGATGATGATGATGATGATGATGATAAAAATAGTGATGATGGTAATACATGCAATGCTTACTAAGTTTAAGGCATTGATTTGAAGGCATTACTTAAGCTACTTCATTTAATTCTCACATCAGCCATATTAGGGAGGTGATATTATCATCATCTGTATTTTCATAGATGAGAAAACTGAAGCAAGAAGTTAAATAAATTGCTCATTTTGTACTTAGCAAGTAGAAGAGTCAAGATTTGAATATAGATAGGCCCTGAAGTATATTCTAAATCATTTAAGTGGCAGAATATACACAGACTGACAATTAACAATTTCCATCTATAGCTTATGTGGCTTACACACACTACAAATAAAAATTATGTTTATGTATCCTTATTATTTAACTGAAGAGGAAAAACTATATGTATTATCTTTAGTATGGTTGCTATATGCAATTTAAAAGTCATAAATTGAGCATAAGTAGAGTGGATGGTTATGTAGATATTTATATCAGCAAATTTGCAAGTGAGGCACGGCCTGTAATGTTATCTCTGTGTTGATTTTCAAAGAATTTGACAATCCTTTCCTCCTCATATCTAATATTTCAAAGTTAACTTGGCAGATGTTCAGTTATTTAATGGGTATTTCAATTATGAAAATAGGTCGCGTTATCTTTGGCTCCTTTTAAGTATATAGAAATAAAGAGAACAGAAGGATTGTAGTGTTCCTATTTACTATGGTGTGGTAAGTTTCTAATTAAACTTATTTTAGCATTGAAAACCATGACTCAACCTTATTTTATTGAGGAAAAGTTCAGCAAGAAACAAACACAACTTTATAATGTCACCCCTACAGTAGAAATTACGTGTAAATGTGCTTGGCATATCATGAACATCCAGGAAAAGTTGCTCAAACCTTTACGACCTCAATTCTTGATAGTGTCAGGTTTGTAAAGAATTTCTAATCCCACTACCCATGGGTAGAATCAGAATTGAAATTATACAATATTAGTCTTGGGAAGGAGCTATCAGATTACTCAATGAAAACTTTTAATTTGCAGGTAAAGATTTGATGTTTGTCTTTATTAACTTGGTACCATCTGTTAATGGTAGAAACAAGACATAGAAATTTACATTTCCCTTCCCAAGTGCTATAAATAATCATAATGTGGACCTCACAAGATTTGAGATATTGTCTATTTGAGTCTTAAATCATCGAGGCATCCAGATATACCAGTGTCCTCTGTATATTCTAGAGTAAGTATACCTATATAGGAGATTTTATTTTGCACTTTGAATCAAATGGCATAAAAATGCTGCTTTTTTTCCTGTTTTCTGACAATTTTGAATAATTCACTTTTATTTTGTCCACTGAGTTGTCTATTCGTCACAGTAAAATTTTTAAAAGAAATTAATAGACATAAAGGGCAAAAAAGACAGTAACATGAAATATTATATAACAAGCTAATTTTTTGAGAAAAAAATTAAATTGTTAAACAATTAAATTTATTTTATGTTTTGGGAAATCTAAGAAGAATAAATAAACAAGATATTACACTGTATATGGGAGATTTATGTTTTAAACATTCAAATTATTACTTTCTTCTGATAAGATTGTTTTCTCCCATTAGCTTTGGGTGGAAATCACTTCATTCTTTTGTGACAGGAGGAGATATATTATCTAGCCCTCAACAATCACTGCACAGTCCCCCTAAGACAAAGAGATTAGTTCAAGTTCAGACCCTTGGCCTAAATTGAACTCACGTATCTCAAGTGTTTTCTTGAGTTTCTATGGAAAAAAATTTCTTTCTCTCCATTGAAGTTATTAACTTGAGGAATAAATTTACAGATCTTGCCATCATAAATTCTACCACCACTTAATTTTTTCTCCTTTGAAAATAAAATTCAAAGGCAAAAACCTAATTCAGCAAAATAAACCCACTATTTATTTTGCAATATATTATGTACATAGAATACTAAAGAGATGATGAGACTATAAATGAATAAATGAAGATATATGTCTTTCTTTGTAAAATGGGATTCTAGAAGAAGT
Source organism: Rhinolophus sinicus (assembly GCF_057876585.1). Taxonomy (NCBI): domain Eukaryota; kingdom Metazoa; phylum Chordata; class Mammalia; order Chiroptera; family Rhinolophidae; genus Rhinolophus; species Rhinolophus sinicus. The sequence continues at coordinate 32,318,986 of NC_142517.1, forward strand.
AGTATTTTGTTATGGATTCAATGTTTATGTCTCTCGAAAATCCATATGTTGAAACCCGAATCCTCAATATGATGGTATTTGGAGATGAGATTTTTTTTGGAGACTTTTGCCATGTAAGGACATAGTAAGTGACCATTTATAAGTGAGGCAGAGAGCTCTGAACAAAAGCCTGGCATCCTGATCTTAAACTTCCAGCCTAAAAAAAAGAAAAACTGTAGAAAATTAATTTCTGTTGTTTAAGCACCAGTCTATAGTAATTTGTCATGCTAGCCTAAGCTGACTAGGATATGTTTCAAAGAAAACTTCATTTCAGCCAAGGAGCCTATGATATATTTCAAATACATTAAGAAGGACTTTTCTGAATCTGTAAGATAAGTTTGATGAAGAGTGCACTGCAAGTTATCATGTTTTATTTTCTGAGGGTATTTCAGGTCAATTATGCAAATGAATATAAGGTTATTACCTAATGCAACTATTTCCTGTATTATAAAAAAATAATCAATATAACCATATGAAAAGTTCCTTGTTGCTACTCATCTTAAAACATTACTTACTCTGCATTCTACTCTTCTATTTTAATGAAATATGTGATATATGTTTAATATATTAAGTATTCTAGAATGCATGCATTTGGGGTGGAGGGAAGGAGGGAGGGAGGGAGGCGGGGAGAGAGAGAGAGAGAGAGAGAGAGAGAGAGAGAGAGAGAGAGAGAGAGGAGAGAAGAGATATTTTGGTATTTGTATTTTAAACACTTCCAGCTTTCTAGTTACAATCTGATTGATGAAACAGATATATTCTTTCATTTCCTTTCCTGTCTCCTGTGATCATTCATCTATTTGAGGAAGTTTACATGTTCCTAAAAGAAATCATACTTTATAATATCATTTTAACTTCAAACACTCTATTTCTTAGATGTATGAGTTGATTATTAGGGATTTTAATACCTCAAGTAAATTTGCAGTTTAACGTGAGACAATATTAAAATTTTTCTGAATGGTTCTTACAACCATAGATAGATAAAATATTATCAGTAGATATGAGGCATTTAGAAGATTTACCTCGAGTTATAGAGAAAATCATTTGTGATTTGAACAGATCTGCCTTGCCTAGAAAAAAATACTATCCAACAAGAATCTCATTCACATACATATTTGTCTCTGTGGCCTCATACCCTGTCAAAACACAATTAATGGAATTCTGGAACATAAGGTATGTCTGATTTTCTCATGGCCAGGTCTCTTTTATCAAGTATACCTGACTAATGATTCTTCATTATATCATATATTTAGAGGATGATGAATAACACCTTTTAAAACTAATGCCTTGAGGTAAGAGTTGCCAGTTTAGGAAATAAAAATGCAGGCTGTCCAGTTAGGGACAGACTAATACTAGAAAAAATTAACCACTATTTGTCTGAAATTCAAATTTAATTGTATACCTGTATTTTATCCGCAGTTTTTGAAAAAAATATACCTCAGATAAAACATGTTTTAAATGAAATTTCAAGTAGTTAGTGATTTTTATATTTTGATAACTTGCATTAGTCCCAAAGAAAAATTAATCCTGAATTTATCATTGAAGATAATTTATCTTAAATAAATAGACTGCTTTTCAAATTTGACAAAATTTAAACAATGTTGAGGGATTAACTATTAAGATGGGAGCATTTGAGGTCTTGCTCCTTGGCACGTCCTCAGTTTGGCTCAAATAAACTCTTATAAATTTGTTTAAATATGTATATTGAGACAGAGCTACATGTAAATAAGTGTATCTGATCTTTACTATCTTCTGCAATCAATGCCAAAGATTGTGATTAAATTATATCTGATTCAATGACTCTTTTGTCTATTTAAATACTGTTTTGCTAAAGAAAGCTGCAGGAAAAAAAACAAAACAAAACAAACAAACAAAAAATATATATATATGCTTCTTTAAAAAATGTGTACATCTAGCAAATAATCTGTAATTATGTTAATGCAAATTGTTTTTTTAAACACTATCTTAAAGAATTAGGATGTAGGATATCCCCAAAGCTCACTCTGACTTACTATAGGCAGTAAATTGTTACAATAATAGCCAATGGATCACATTTCCCTTTGTCTTTGACATTATACAGTCTCTTCCAACACTGATTCCAGCTTAGACACATGACTTTCTTTGGCCATGGGACAGTATCATTTGTGCATTGAGATCAGTCCTTTGTTGTTCCCTAACCTCTCTTTGAGGAAGTCTCGACTAGCTAGTGGAAGATGGACTCATGGAACGTAGAGAAGCAGTCCCACTCAGGTCCTCAAGGCCAAATATCCATCCCCCCACCAATACACTAACCAACAACATCCTTGTGAGTAACCCGAGCTAGATGTTACCAGTGCAGCTGTGTCCAATCCAAATTTCTGACCCAAAAAATCACAAGCAAGTTAAATGTTCTTATTTTAATCCACTAAGGTTTGGGTTAATGAGTTATGAAGCAACAGGTGACTGATATACCCTTTGTTGTTTTCAATTATCTTTAAAAATGTCTTGTCGGTATATCACGTCATACTGACAAATAACTACAAGTATACCAGATTTTGCTGTGGGCCATAGCAATATCCTGACTTAGTATCTGTCTACATGCCTACATGATATAAGAGCAGTTTCTCTTGGAGTGAGTTATTTTAGAGTCCTTCTAGCTTCTTTAGACTCTCCCTGCAGATACTGCCAGTAGGAGTTTTAATAATGGTAATATTTATGATACTATGCTTTTCTAGCTTCTAGTCAAAGTAGAGAAAAGCCACTTCATTTAGAGTTAGCTGTTACAAGGGCTGATAGATAGTAAGAGTGATTAATACCATAATAATTTATTTTGGAATGAGTCTCATATTAATGAATCTTATTAATAATACTAAGAGTCATAAATTGTTCTACTTTCCAGTAAATGCCTATGCCAAATTGTGGTGATGTAGATTGAGCAATTTTAGAAACATTAAATGTTTTCACTTGGCTAACGTTGGGTATTTTAGAAATATACATATTTTATTGTTTTAAATAATTTGAAAGGTGCATCATTTAAAATTAATGTTTCCTGCTTTCTGAGAAAACTGAACCAATGGTGTATCATAAACAGGTTTAAATATTTTTAGGGATAACTTTTATTTCCTTTAATCCATTTCCTTTCTTTAAAAATTTCAAAATGTCTTAATTATATACAATACATTCATTTACTCCACTATTTGATCACTGATCTTGTATCGTAAACTGTGATGATCAGTGGCAGTGGCATTGGAGAATTTGGATATAAAGGATATAGATTCTAGATACGAGAAATATATGAATAATTAATACCCAAGAAAAGATCAGAGGACATGCAGCAGAAATAAATTCAAAATGTAATAGAAGGAAATGTTCATAAGTTAAAAGTGATTTAAATGTATCGATCAATAATTCCTCTAGCTTCCAGTAAAAATTAATAAAAAGTACAATGATTATCATTTTTGTGAAACTTCTAAATATAGATGGGGAATAAATAATTGTATAAATACCAAGTCAGAAGTAAAGTTTCCCCCAAAGTTATAAAACTTACGCTGGCCTCAAACTTCATAACAATTCTGTGTAGAAACTTGCTTATTCTGCCTTCCAAATTACTGAACAAAATTTGGACCATTTTTCTCATAAAGTGACATGATTCCAGGAACTGTGTGAGGTCAAAGGATGAGTAAAACACAAGCCCTGCTTTAGATTTCTTTTAATATGATGAGAAAGAGATAAACATGGAAGTCACTGGACAGTCAGAATGTAAGGCAAAGTAAACCTATAATACAGAGTGGTAAGGAAATACAGAGAGAAAATTAATTCCAAATGAGAAGTGTTGGAAATGATTCATGGAAAAATAACTTTTCCTCTTCCATTCCCTCATCTCTGTTGTTACTGGAAGAACTCAAATGGGATTCCTAGTAGAAGCACAGCTTGGAAGGAAGAGCTGAGCTGGGTATTACAAAGCTTAGGGGAATTGATACATAGGCCCATTTCACTGTAGGGAGTAGGAGAAGGTCCTTCTTTTGTTTCAAGCACATAGAGATGTTGATACCATTAGGCTTCAGGGAAGACTCAGGGTTACATGTTTCAGAGCCCCCTCGTAGGTGAGTAGCTTATTTGCTTCCCCAAATCTGGGTGTCCTTACTTCCAGTTTCTTTTCACCCCCTGGCATGAACAAAAATGAGATGCACTGACTAAAATAAAATCTGGAATCTAATGTTGAATGATCTGACTGCTGTGATAAACAATTCATAATTCATTTTATGAAAGAAGGAATCATGAACCCATTTTAAACAAAGGTTTGATGTAATTAAATCATTACTTTAAATAGATTAACATGTAAATAAAGTAGAAAACAAACTGAAGTGGGAAAATGGGTTCACCAGAGAATTATTGGTGGCAGAATTGCCAAGGTGTGGTGGAAGTCTTAGTCAGATGGAATGACAGGGAAAGATATTTCAGAAGTATTTCAAAGATATGCCTTATTTAAAAAGGTACAGATTGGTTATAGGGGATACTTGGAAATGTGTGAAAGTATGCAATAGAATAAGAGTAAACATTTTTTACCACTTTAATTTCTTCAAAAACAGCCCTTTGAGATATATTTTTAAATGTATATCCATTTAAAAGATGAAAAACATTTTGGTCCAAAAATATAGTTATTTGAAGAAGGTCAAACAGTAAATTAGTTTAGATCCAGGGGAAGAACCTAAGAACCTATGTCTCCTAACCCTTGTCTATATTTTTAATATCATAGCTTTTGCCCCCCTACCATATATCTTAAGCAATTGCTAAGACAAACAAAATAAAAGATAGCAAAAATCTTTACTGAATTGTGTCAGTATATTTTTAAACCTCACTTGCAAATTGGCATAGTTTGTAATATCAGAAACTGCCATAAGTTTTAATGGTAGGAGCATTCAGTTAAATAAGAACAGCTCAAAAATGAAGAGTCATATTCTTATTTACAACATGTTTTATCTTTGTTCTGGTAAGTTAAGTATTTCACTGTGAGCATGCTACAGTATGAATTTTCAAAGGGATTTTGTTCTCCTTATGGAAGAAGAGAAGACATATATTAAAATAAGCAGTTTGGAAAATGTTATTCTTTAAACAAAGTGCCTCCTCTGCTACAGTTTATTATCTTCACCCCAATTCCCAAATGCCAGTGATAGTCACACAACTTTAATACATTAGCTCTATAGCTGATAATATCTTTTCAGAAATCATGTCTCTCTACCTTAGTTTTTACGGGATTATTTCACTTAATACCCTATATTGATCTTGGTGACTTCACTCATATGTTTCTATCACCAAGATTCCTAAATAATATGCTTTTCCCTTAAACCTAACATCTAAATAATAAAATTTCCTCTCTATATATTGAAGAAGCTGAGATTAATCTTTAAGGTCTCCTGTATATTTCAAAACATAAGGTTCTCAGAAATTCTATTACCAAAGAGAGCTTCCTGCAGAGAACATTCCTTGTAAAGGAAGTACCTGATGACTGTACAGTGTCTGAAGGTTTTATGTTAATCAAAAATAAAATGTGTAATCATATTTTCTAGAGACTGTTGTTATTTGTCAAAATGCCTTAAATCTTTGTTGTAAAAAGTTTGGTAACTTTCAGCTTTGGATTAAAGTTCAGGTTTAGGGACATACACTTTGTAAATATTTAAAGGTAAATTTTCATTCACTATGAGCTTAGTATGTCCCAGTTAATAGCAATTTACTTAATTGAAATAAGGCTCAGTAAATTGACACCTACATAACATTTTTCACTTAAAAAATATTATTGTCTTAGCTAAGGACCCTCATGATATTTACTTAAAATATTTAATGTGTTTGTGTTTGGTGTGCCTATTTTCCTTAATATTTTTTCCCCAAAATATGAATCATTTAAATGTAGAAAATCATTTCTATTATATGGGTAATATTGTATATAACAAATATAATTTTATTTGAAAATATTAAAGATAATTGGGTGCCAATATTGTTTATTTCTACCATAAGCCAAAAAATGCAATATATATCTATAGACTAAGCAGTCTAAGGTTTATCAGAAACAAATACTATTTTGTAAACTATGCAAATTAAATGTATCTGATGAGCAGTATAAACATGACCTTAAATATTCATGTTTCTCCTTTCTCAGATACTTCTTAAGACACTTGATCAAATTTTTTAAGGCAGAATATTTATTTCTGAGATTTAAATAATCAAAAGAATAAATTATCACAATAGATTTAACTATATACAAAATTAATTAATCAAATATGTATATATAAGAATCAGTAAATATAGACTTATGTATTCCAAGACTCTGGTATTAACTTCCATTTTCTTTTGACAGGAAAATCAGTGAACATAATTTGCCCATTGTGAACATATTGGTGGCTTAGCCTTGGTTTTTATCCAATTAATCTTCCCCAAAGCAATTTTAACTGAAATTTAAATATATTCTGTATACTTTCCTTGTCCACATAATAAACTTTAATCTTCTAATCAAATTTTTTTTCATTTGTCCAAGCCATTTGTATAACTGTGCCTTTGACTAGTCCCTTTTTAACTCAAATGGCCTAAAATTGGACATTGAGTTTTCTGAACCCACCATGCCTTGTATGAAATCTGTACCACCATTCAGTAAGTTGTATTTGCTTAGGACTGGCCCTTCCGTTGTCTGTAGCTTTTTTGGCCTCCATGTAGAAATTAAATGTCACCTTCTCCAAGAATCTGTCCCTGACTCCTACTTGTTACAAATAAAATATTATTTAAGGGCTTTGGTAACCCTCGGTATGTGCTGCTTATTTGAAATGTCACATAGAACAGTCTAGTAGTTAAGAACATATAACTTTGAAATTCACTGACTTTGGTTGAATATGGACTTCTCTTTTATAGCTTTTTGTTTTAATCAAGTTACTCAATATTCCTGTACTTTATTTTCTTTCTCTCTAAAACCTTTATCAAATCTTTTTATGCTTAACACAGTGCCTGGTATATTGCTGGTGCTCTGATGAATGCTATCTTTAAAATTGTACACTGTATATTCATATGTATCCTTATAGAATTGCACATACTAAATTTTAAGGTCCATAAGGCAAAGAAATAACTTGTCATATTATTTTTGTACCCAAACTATTGCCAAGTTTTAAAGCCTCATAAAGAAAAAGAAAATGTAATATCCTTTGCTATTTGGAATAATATATCCACAATTAGAATATCTATTTATTTTTCAGATATTTTGGCAGACAAAGGGAGGATGTTTGGAGGTCATTTGGGACCTTGAAGCATAGATAAAATCTCAGAGATTTGAAATTTACCTATTGATTCTGAATAGAGCACACTTAATGTAATGAATAAGGCAATATATTTGTTTTCCTTTCTATGAGGACCTCATGGAAACCTGTTCTTTCTATGCCTAGGAAGAAAACCAATACCAACACACACACACACACACACACACACACACACGTGCGCGCACACATGCACTCATGCACTCATGCACATACCTATATCTGTGCGCTTTCTTCTCAAGTAGATCAAATCAGCTACCACAAAACCTGATGTTTGCATTTTATTGATTTTATTTAATTAAAGCTTTAGCCCAATCTTATACAATTTTCCGAAATTTCAAATAAACAAAAAGAGTAATTGAATTATTTTTAAAAACATGTCAGAAAAAATGAACAAAAACCTCTTCTACCATGGTGAAAACTCTTTGTAGTTTATAGTTGATACACATCTAGTTACAAAATAGGTACAATTTCAATTGCCTTTCTTTGCCTTTGGTCTTAACCTAGGACTGAAAGGAATCTAATCTCATTGCTCGAGTTTACTTCAAATGGCTTTGTTGTAATAGGTTTAGAATGGCTTACAATCATCATCTGTTTCCATGATTACTTATCACTCCACCTCTGCTAACAATTACAGCTCCCTTAACAGCATAATGGAACACATCACAGTGTACAAGAAACCTGCACTACCTCTGAAATTGAAGTATTAGGAGAAGGCGATAAACACACATGTATTGCAAAAGGGCTTCAGTCCAATGTTCTTGGTAGCAACCACTCTGTTAAAATACCAATATGTATATAATTTTATTTTCCCTTATTCTAGACATCTGTAATGAGTTTGAAAACGAGGATATAGTTATTTCCTTTGCCATGCATGTATACATTCAGAGGAAGCAGTGATCCTAGAACATCATGTACTGTCATAGTTCTTTATAGTAGGTATGAAAATATGGCCTAAGCTATGTGCCCAGGGTTTTTACATATTCAGGTGGACCAAGATTTTATGTTTAAAGCTAATTTATCACACTACCTCTCCCATTCCTTCCCTTTTATAATTTTGTTTATGGGATGCATTTATTTTACAGGCAGATATTTGAGTTTATTTAAATTATGATGTAGGTATCAATACGTTTCAGTTGAATGGAAGACCAGACAAACACTGGATCTGATAGCAATGGTAAATGAAGGACATGCCAATGCAAAAATAGGAGGTTTAGCACACATTTCTCATAGATACAGCGGATTATTTTTAGCAAGATTAAGTGGATTGACATAAGATTACAATAGTCTGAATTCCCCGAAAGACTCTTTATTAGATTGGCTTTTTGTAATCCTTTTTGTGGAAATACTCCCTGTACACCGTGGGGGAGCCAGAGCGAGTCCTTCAGAATATGCCACCTTGGCGTGTATATTGTGTCCAGCTGAAAACAATTCAAGTGTAACAGACTCAAGAAGAGTAGTTTTGTTGTTTTCTTGTGTTTTTTTGTTGTTGTTTTTGCTTTTTGTTTTGTTTTTCATCTCCCCCTTACCTGCTTAAAGAAATTCAGATAGAAAAACCTTCCTGACATATTCACCTCAACATAATCACCTTAGCACATATGCATTAAGTGTGGCAGACAGGGAGGATGCAAGCAAAAGTCTGTTAGCTAGATTCCCCTTTGTATCTCATTGTTTCTGGGTGGTCCTGAAAGAATGTGTTTACTAAATGTTTGCTCTTTTTCATCTACATATGATTTGCCTTTCTCCTCCTCCTTAGTCAAAATGACACATAGACCTTATTTTGCCTCACTGTCTTTGGAATTTTCATGCTTAGGTGAATTCCCGGTAAACATGTATTAAAATTTCATTTTCTCCTATTAATCTGCTGTATGTCATTTGAATTATTCAACCAACCGAAAGAGTTAAAGGGGAAAGGGGGAAATTTCCCTGGCCATGAAAACATAGAGGCATACATATGTATTTTATATTTAAAGTATTTAAATAAATTAAATCATTTACTTTATAAAACAGAGGCATCATTGTGATGTAAGATTTTTTCTGTGAGTGAGTGAGTTGCTGGGATTGTGTCTCATGAAACCGAAGAGTGGAAGCACAGACCAAGGACAGGTGAGGAGTTGTAAAAGAGGATAGTTTATTAAAAAACAAAGAAATGCAGCTCCTAGTGGAGTGGGAGGGGATCCTGAATGGGATGCCCCCTGACTGAGGCAAAAGCTCTTATTTTTATACCTTCTCTTGTCTGTTTGGGGAAGGGGAGCTGGCACCTTCTAATGAAATTCGTCCATTGGGTTTGTTCCATTCACCCATCCTGAAGGGATTAGCAAAATAACCCATTCCTTGCTATCAGATCTGTTCCATTTGTCAGGCCAAAAGGGATTTATGAGAGAATTTATTAACCTCAAGGTGCTGTTACATTTTTGTCCTGAAGTGAATGAGTTACTTCAGAACCTAGAGTTTTAAGATATGGCTGCCTTTTGTTTATTTTACCAGGGACCTTCCTGTCTGCCTAACATCATGCTAACTAACCTGTCTCAATTGGAAAGATAAATCAATAAATAATAAACCACCATTTGCTACCTAGTAACTACTCTGAGAAAGGAATTATGATAGTGAATGTTTGGAGATGTGAACATTAACCCTGAACAAGAAATGTTAGCCTCTTTCTAAAACCCTTCATCAGTTATACTACAAAATGTTCAAACTATGATATGTACCACTATGGAAATATAAAGAGCTTCTAAAATGTTTAAGAGATGGTATAAATATCCATTTATTATCACCAAATCTATACCTTCTAAATCAGAATTATTTTTCTGCATACTGATATGCCATTATTTAATAAATAGGACATCTAAAATTACATAATGAAAATAGATTTTACACTTTATAACAAATTCCATTGTCAATAGATGGCAATAATATACTTTGCAGTTGATTTCTTCCTTCCCTTTAGTTATCTTTTCCTGATAAAAATTTCATAACACAGTAAGGTTATTTATATCTGAAAAGTTCTGTATTTCTACCATTATAATTTTTATGTCAATATAGGCCAGCTAGGGGGGAGGTATAGCATGACATTGCTTTATTAATGCTGACACTTTCCTGTGGATTGAAGGAGTTTTCATCCTGTGTATATATAGAAGAATGTTATTAGCATTCAGCTGTGGTTTCTCCATCAACTAATCTACTTCAAAATATTTGCATGAAATCAAATTTGCTTACCAGTCAGCTACATATAAAATATAATTTACAGACTTAGGTTTGCATTAGTGAAATTTAGTTATTTAGAGCATAGAAGAATTATCAGTGAGTCTCATTACCAAAGGAAGACAGGCCATGAATTCCACAGGCACTGTCACTTTGCTTGTCCTGAGTGAATTTATACAGTGTGTATTTCAAATATTTAAAAAGATGTCGATCTTGGAGTCTTACTGATAAAGTTGGTAACATTAAATTTTCAAATTTTTCAGTTACAGAATTTCATGAAATGATGGTCTTTTATCCTTATGAAATTTCCAAAGTAAAAGTTCAATCCTATCATAGTTGAAAAAAATTTGAAGCTGAGGGGAAGCAGTGTTTACCACCCCAAAATATGCCTTTTTGGAATATTGAGTAATTTAAGCTGGTTATTTTTTAAGAAACTAAAGATTGAAGAAGAGCCTTTTACCTCTGCCATACTTGCCTAAAGGAACTCAGGTAGAAAAACCTGCTTAAAGGAAGGGAGCTATTACCTTTGCATAATATAAATTAAGTGTGGCAGACTTGGAGGAATCTAGCATGTCTGTTTGTTAGATTTCTCTCTGTTTCCCATTGTTTCTAGGTGACCTAGCAAGAATTTATTCATCAAATGACTGCCTTTTCCCACGTATCTGTGAATTGAATACTTTCTCTCTGAAGTCCCAAACAGCCCTGCCTCCCTCTCCTTGGTACAGAATGGCGTATAAAAGGAAGGAGAACTGAGTCTAGGTAGTGAACACACAACATGATATATAGATGATGTATTACAGAATTGTACACTTGAAACCTATGTAAATTTACTAACAATTGTCACTCCAATAAACTTCAATTAAAAAAATAAAAGACAAAGAAAAACTCAACTGCCCGATTTGTCTTGGTGTGGGGTGGGTTCCATATTTATATAGAACCCCCATACGTGCATACATTAAAAAATGGTTATTTCCCCCCCATAATATGTCTTGTCAATTTGATTATTGGAACAACCAGAAGAATTTAGAAAGGTAAAAGAAAAATTGTTTTTCCTCTCCCACAAGGCTGACACAGAGCTAGCTAAATAAAATGTATGCAATTTCTGCAGAGGTTTTAAAACATGTCTAAACTATAATGGCAACTTAGGTAATTAGAGCATCTCTTTATAATATTTTAATGTAAATTATTGTCTAGGTTAACCATTGTGTTATGTGGAAGTGTACAGGAAATGGTCAATGATACCTTATTATGTAGCAGCATAATTCTGAGCTCTTTATAAGCAGTAATTCATATTATCCCTAAAACAGACTTAGAAGGTATATAATGTAATTATCCCTGTTATACAGACAAGGAAACTAAGTGGCATAGATTATACAATTTGTCCAAGGTCACAAAAGCAAATAAGGGTGGGGCCAGGATTAAAGCCCAGGTAAAGTCTTATTATGACTATTCATAACAACACCATGTAACACGGGACTCAACAGGAACCAAACCTGAGCTGCTCTGAAGATGGAGGGGAGATGAGAGTCTGGTGATGTGAGCGACCAACTCTTTTAATGCTATTATATTGAGTATGTTTCTGTCTAATAGGAATAATCTGTTCTCAGTGAATACCTCAAGTAAAGAAGTTTACAGTGTTCTCATGTAAAAGCCAAACTGCAATATATACCAGGCACACAGAGAAGCCATGCAGAGTTTACACGCAAAGCAGGCAACATTACTTACCGACAGGACACTGAAATGCAGCAGCATTCCCTTTTCTCCCATTGATAAAATTGAAAATAAAGTAATCTTCAAACAATAAATTAATCAAACTGGGTTTGGGGGACTAAATATAACAAGGAGCCAACTGCCCAACCTAGCAGGGGACCAGAAGAATGTGATCTGCAGGGTGAGGGCTTTGCAAAGCAGAAGGGAATCACTCAGGTCCACAAAAACACAGCTGACCTCCCTATTGGGGAAAGGTTTTCATTAGTTTTTTTGTTTGTTTGTTTGTTTTTTGTGTGATTTTTTAGGAAAAGAATACAAATTTGCATTAGAATCTGATGTATGACGTTTCTTTTTTTTTATTAAAGTTTATTGGGGTGACAATTGTTTGTAAAATTACATAGATTTCAGGTGTACGATTCTATATCACATCATTTATAAATCCCATTGTGTGTTCACCACCCAGTCAGTAACCTTCCATCACCATATATTTGATCCCCCTTCCCTCATCTACCATCCCCTTCCCCCTTACCCTCTGGTAACCCTCTACTAAACTATTGTCTGTGTCTATGAGTTTTTTTTCTCATTTGTTTGTCTTGTTCTTTTGTTGTTTTTGGTTTATATACCACATATCAGTGAAATCATATGGTTCTCTGCTTTTTCTGTCTGACTGATTTCAATTAGCATTATAATCTCAAGATCCATCCATGTTGTCACAAATGGTCCTATTTCATTTTTTCTTACCGCCAAACAGTGTTCCATTGTGAATATATACCACAACTTCTTTATCCATTTATCTATCGAAGGACATTTTGGTTGTTTCATACACTGTTGGTGGGAATGCAGACTGGTGCAGCCACTGTGGAAGACAGTGTGGAGGTTCCTCAAAAAATTACGAATAGAATTACCATACAACCCAGCATCCCTCTCCTGGGTATTTACCCAAAAAATCTGAAAACATTTATACATAAAGACACACATGCTCCAATGTTCATTGCAGCTTTATTTACGGTGGTCACGTATGACATTTGTTGGCTATAATTTTTTTTTTTTTCCCTGAGCCTAGTAAAATCTAGGTAATTCTCATTTCTTAACATGAACTTGGTCGTTTTCAAAGAAGTCTTTTTTTACATTTTGTAAAGAATTAAAAAATTACTTGGTCAAGACTTAAATGAATATTACTAAGCATTACTTGGCTACCATATGTAGGGGAAGATATGCCTTTACTTATTACAGAATCTGATTTTACGTTTTCTAAATATGTTTTATTTCCATCTGTTTGTAACTATTTATCATCCCCTTCCATATTTAAGTGCTGTTTGTACTGAAGTTCTTATCAAAGACTTTGGAAATATTTTATTTTTGTTTTTGGTTATTTAAAATAAATATATTCTCTCATAAAGATAATTTTTATTTCCTCTTTTCACCTGTTCATATCTCATCTTCTTTTCTTATACTTTTCCATTTTGTTTTGTGTATCAGCTATGGTTCTCACTTCAGGTAACATGCTCATTTTGGCATGTAATCACAGCTCAGTCATAACTTAGATAATTTTGTCCAGTTTCCTTCCCCAAACCTTGGAAAGTGGTAAAGAGATGATTGCAGATTCAGAGTCCTGTCTAACATTCTCATCAAGACATAACAGTTAGAAAGTTAAAATAATTAAGCTAGTTTTCTTTTCTAATATTCACCAAATAGCTTTCTGTATATTTTCTTTCAGTTGTGAGAATAACAAGTAAATGTATTTATTTTGTCCACTTACTGCCATTTATCATAATAATTACAATACATTAGGATTGTTTTATATATCAAGTAAAGCAAAGTAGAAACTTTTATTCTCCATAAAAGTAACTCTGAATTTTAAGAATAAATTTATAAAATAACTATCATCACAACGAGAGGGCCATTATTAATTTTAAATGGCAAAGTGCAGGCTTTTTGAATCTGTAATTTTTAAGAATAGGTAGCTTGAAATTGCTAATCCTGTCCATTTGGTGAGTGGCAGAATGACTTTAGTTGCATGAAACTTTCACATTCGTGAATTTTAAATCACTTTATAACTAATTGGAATCTCTAATTGTCTTGAAATTGATGATGTTTGCCTGTGGCAATTCAAAAAAGCAGAAAAGAAGAAAGAGGGTCTCGTTTTTTATCTAGTTTCAGATGCAGCCACTGAAACAAATAAAATAACCAAGATATGTTATCACTTGTACAGAGTTTCCAAGCATTATTACATTATTATAATTTTGCATTGGCAGAAAGAAAAGCTTTTTTGAAGATAAGCTGGGACAAATGTTGACTTTAGTATTATTGTATTAAGGGAACAAATGGGATAGAATAGTCTTGATATAAATTCCAAAATGTTTTAAAATTGCATTTCCTCTACTAAATATTCATATTTTAGTAACTCTCTGTTAGTATTTTGTTCAATATAGATACAATCTGTTAATCTTTGAATTTTGCTTTTGATAATTGAAAAGGAAAAATTTAAGTTTTAAAATTCTTTGTGGGTGATTATTATTTCCTAGTTTAGATTGAAGTTATATTCCTATTCAATTATTACTTAAAAATCAAGGCTTCCATTAAGATTCAAAAGATTTATTTTCGTTTTTTTGACAGTAATACAGTAAACAGACTGCTAATTATCATTCATACCATGTAGAGTCTAAAAGAAATCTGCTTTAAAAAGATGCTGAAACTTGAGAAGATCAATACTAAAACACTTTTACAAATCCTATCTGACAAGTTTGAACAGGTAAATTACAAAAATCTTTGATATGAATATAATCAAACTCTGCATTATGCATGTTCATAACATATATGGTGGCTTACTGTTGGTTCTTCTCAATAAATGACAGCTGTGTTTCAAGCTGTATATGGAATGGATGGAAAGGTAAACAGGAAAGAGTAAGAGCTGGAATTATCGGAATAATTTATATATGTATTTTCATGTATATGTTTGTACTTTTACATTTACATAGATATGTGCTAAATAACAAGTATCTCTAGAATTTCTTTAAAGTATTTAAAATGCTGAAATAATATATATTTCCTATAGAAATAATAATTCATAAATGGAGAACCAAAACAATGGAAACAAATATTATTTTATATCATTTTAATCTCTATCAGAGAAATCACTTTCTATTTACAGTTTGAAACATATATATAGTATATACCATATATACACACATATGACTATATACACACATCGCATCATGCATAGTTGCTTTTAAATAAAAAATGGACTTCAACACTATATGTCATCTTTATGATACCTTTTTCTTTTATGATAAAATAATCCAGGGCAGTAAATATATATAATGTATGTACATATGTATTTTATATATTGTGATCATAAATTTGTGAATTTATATAACATACCATCTATATAACATATCATCTAATGTTGATATGAATAGCAAATTCCAGAGGAACATCTCTTGTCATATTCTTGCAGATAGAATGAGGTCCTTCAAGTGGAATTGATGGGACAAGTCAAAATGTTTCAAAGAATTGCATTAGATAGTGTCAAATTGTCATCCAAAATTGTTAAACCAATTAATTTCGCCATTACTTGACAGTGTACATTTCCCCACTATAGTACCAACACCGGGCATTGTATTAATTATTTCAATCTTTGATAAACTGGTAAGAAAAAATAAATGTAGTCTTTTATTTTAAACTACTATTTATTTGGCTTTGAATATTTTTCATATTTATTGGTCATCAGTAGATTTTTTATGATAGATTGACTGTGAGATTTTCAGTATCACTCCACTGGGATTTTAACTTTGTATCTTTCTATACTAAAGATATCAACAATACCCTCTCATTTATGCTGCAAATATTTGTTTTTCTTAAATTATGAACTCATGTTTCATGAAATAAAATTTAACCCAGATTAAGCAAACATGTTAACACTAAGTGGTTAATGCCAAAGGAAACATAACATAGGCAAAAGAAAAAAATCAAATAATGCTGAAATATAAGGAAACAAAGAGGTATATACTGAAGATGCTATTGCAACACAATTTTTAAAAAGGAATAAGGAATTTTTATTAAAAGACATTCCCTAAATTTGTTGCCCCAAACAGTAAAAGTTGATCTTATGCCAAATCCCAGGTGATTAAAATATTTAAATAATAAAAATAATGTATGGAAAATCAAAGACAACTAATAAAAATAAACTATGGAGAATAAACTATGCTTAAAGAATATATTCTTTTACTTAAAAGCATAAGTAAAATTAATAAATTATGGGGAGAAGGAAGATATTCATCAGCGTGACTTCTAATTGAAAATTGATATAATACAGGAATAAATATTTAACTGTGAATTCAAACAAACTAAAATAGTAGCAAAATTAACAAAAATTAGTATGTCAATATTTTATAACTTGATACAATATTTTGTTTGATTTTGTTTTATATTTTGTTTACCACTACTCAGAACTTAATGCATTTTTAGGAACTTCTCACAATCAACACTAGTTTACATGAGAACATCCTTTTGGATTTTTTTTTTTTTCCTATCTCTTTTTCAACATATATTTATTGAGTCCTGTTTTGTACTACACAGTGTTCAAGACATTGATGATACAATGATGAACATGAACAACTCCTAATTTTGTGGAAGCTTATATTGTAGAAGGAAATATAGATTGTAAATAATTATATAACTATAATGTATTTTGTGGCCCTGAGTTTACTCTGCGATTCACAGTTAATTTAATAAGCCATTAATTTTGAAGTTTTTAAAACTTTCTAATATTTGGAAATATTAATTCTTCTGTTTAATGTGTAGAGACACATGTGTGTTTGTTTATTTAGGTTCTTTTTTCTTCCATGCCATGATTTAGTTTTGCTTTATGTTTTCTTCCTTTCCTTTTGTTGGACTGATGAAATTTTGTTTCTTACATTTGTATCTTTTTTATTGAAATATAAATTATGGCGTTTGTTTTGTATATTTTCTTTACATTTATCTTTCAAAAATTTTTTTAAAGAAAATAGAGTTATTTGGTAGATTTGTGCCTTTCTGGAACAAGATATGAGTTAGTATACAGAAATATACTTTTAATTATACAAAAGCAAATATTGTTAGTATACAGAAATATACTTTTAATTATACAAAAGCAAATATTGTTATTCTTTTGCTCTTATTGCTTATACTCATGACTAATTTATCAATATACTTTACCAATAATAGTGTTTACCATTGCTATTTCGTCCCATTACTTCCTTATTCAATTATCTTTTTGCTAAAGTAGTTATCTTAGTAAGGCTGGTGAGTAGGAAACCCTTATACTATTTAGTATCTGAAAATGATTTATTTTCTTTTTATTGTATGTGAGAACTTTATTATAGCAATATTTAAACATACTTATAAAGTATAATATAACACACTGACATGGACACATCATTCAACTTTAATTTTCATTCAGACATTCCCATTTGAGTCAAAATGTAGTTTATGTGGTATAGATATGTAAGTTAACTGTGATTTTCACATAGGTCTTTGAGAATACCAATCGTTAAACTAATTGACATTCCTTTGTGGTTAATCTCCCTTTTACCTATTGTGTCTTTTTTTTTCTTTTCTTTTTTTTTTTTTTTTTTACTGTTAGGTGTACAAAACAACATAGTGATTAGACATTTACACACCTCACAAAATGATAAACCCAGTAAGTGTACTACACATCTGACACTGTACATGATTATTACAATACGATTGATGATATTCCCTATGCTGTACTTACAAATTATATATAAAAATATATGTAATTTTTTATATATATATTTTAAAAATTATAGTTGGCATTCAATGTTATTTTATATTAGTTTCAAGTATAAAATGTAGTGGTTAGGCATTTTTATAATTTATGAAATGATCACCCTGTTAAGTCTTGTACACATCTGACACTATACATAGTTTTTACAATGTTATTGACTATATTCCCCACACTGTATTTCACATTTCCGTGATTATTTTGTGACTACCAATTTGTACTTCCTAATTCCTTCACCATGCTCAGTCAGCCCCCAAACCCCCATCCCACTGATGGTGGGATTGCAACTTGATACAGCCACTAGGCAAATAATATGGAGGTTCCTCAAAAAATTGAAAATAGAACTACCTAATGCCCTAGCAATTTCACTCTTAGGTATTTAGCCAAAGCAATCAAAACAGTAATTCAAAAAGATATATGCACCCCTATATTTACTGTAGTGCTTCACAATAGCCAGCATATGGAAACAACCGAAATGCCCATGAATAGATGATTAGATAAAGAAATAGTGGTATATTTATACAATGGAGTGATGTCCTGCCATATAAAAGAATGAAATCATACCATTTGCCTATAGTGTCTTTTAAGAAATATCTTTACTTGATATTGTACAATTTCATTGTTATGTATAAGTAGTTTACAATTGTACTATGTGCATGGGCGGGATTAGAAAGATTTATGATGTTCTTTTTGGTAGAAAAACTGTGAGAAATATTATCTAAATACCACATCTCTGCTTTTTAAAATCAATTTTCTACTTCTGGGAATTTTTTTTTTCTGGAAATGTTTTTAGATTTCTGTTATTCTTTCTTATCTCCACTCATTCTTGAAATATGCTGTATTAGATGCTAGTGGTATCCAACTCAGAAATGTTTTACCAGACTGGTACTCTGAAATTTGGCAAGAAGTGATATAGAGTTACACCAAAAAAGTCATTAAGGTTTAATAGTTTATATATTCATACGATTTGTAAAATTAATGAGAATTGATTGATTTACTTTTTCTGTGTTAAAAGTACATTGTAATTTGTGATTTGTTTCTCTACAAATTGCTCAAGTACTTGTGTGAAAATGAATACAACATTAAACTTTGATAATACAATTTACATTGTATTGCCATTGTATTATAGCTAGATGATTACATAGAAATCCATTCATATAATTAAGATAAGCTATAGAACCAATTTGAAGTGAAAAGTATTCCAGGAAAGTTCTGTGAAATTTATCTGTAGTCAAATTTTGGTAGCGTTTGTATCTAGAGTCCAAGGAAAGACATATTTCCAGACATATTTACTACTCAAGTCTGTATTATCTATTTAAAATTATAAATCCCAATACCAAACCATTTAACTTCCTTTGGCTGCAAGTATATTATTTCTAAATCTCAGGAATAATATGGGATTTATATATTTCTTTTAAAATGTTAAAAATTAACAATTCTGTGAATATTCATTGAATGTCAAGTGTGTGTGAGTGATGTGAAGTCATGTAAGATAGGGACAATCTCTACATTTACACTTCAGACTTCTTTATTGAATGGGATTCATAGGGCCATTGTGGTATATACAATAGTGAGATAAAGAACAAATATGGATAAATCCAAAGAATTATAATAGAGTGTCAGGAAAATCATTTTGTAGGACCAGAAAATATTTCCAGACATGTGTATCATTAAACCAAATTTTACAATATAATTAGAATTTAATGGTATGGAATGGAATATGTGAGGAAGATTATTTTAGACAAAAAGTATAGCACAGGCCCAGAAAATGAATGACAAATAAAATCTGTAAATAATATGTTAACCCTATATTAAAATATATGTGTAAAGGTGTAGTAGACAATGAAGCTAGGAAAGCTGGAAGATCACAAAGGACTTTTTTTCAATTTCTGCACAGCTCTCTTTATGACTGTGTAACTGCAGATCTTTCTATTCATCCATCCATCCATCCATCCATCCATCCATCCATCCACCCATCTATCCATCCATCCATCCATCCATTGATCCATTCATCCTTCCACTATCTATTCTGTACCTACATTTTAGTGAGGCAATGCTATGACGTGATCCTGGATGTCACTACTCTCCTCTGATATCCTTTATCATTCTGACTGCTTTTTATCAATTTATTTTTTGGTATCATTTTCATCTAGATTCTTTAAATGTCCAAATACAAAGTGATTTATATTATTTTATTTTGCTTTCTCATTTTATACTACCTTCCTAGGTGATCTCATGTATTCTCTTTGGCTTAAGTTACCATTTGTACACGGCCCAGATATATCTCCTAGCTGAAATTTTTATTGTGTTCATCAAACCCTACCCTGAGCTGCCAGAAAATATCGCAAACATGAAATCAAGTGCACCTCACATGGAACTCATGAGCTCCTTCCCTTGCCACAACACTTCAATGTGTTCTCCTTCTAGGAATTGTTAGGAGCCTAGTGTATGCCTACCTTAAGCCTAGTTTATCAAAATTGTCTTGACTCTTCTCACTTTCTCATCTATCTAATTAAATCATTACTTCTGCAGATTCCATTTCTAAAATTTCTTTCAAATCTTCCTATAAATTGGATCTCCACCATCATTGCATTAGTGTCTACATCTCTTCCTGTTTGCCCCACATCTATTCATTCCTCATGCTGTAGCCACAGTAACTATTACATCATACTCTTCATAAAAGCTTTCATAACCACCCAATAGCATCATAATAATGCCCCTCCAAAAATATATATATACACATATTATTTATAAATAATATATACACAAATATATATATATATATATATATATATATATATATACTATATCTATTTAGCATATATATACTATATCTATTTAGAATATATATATGCATATATGTGTATATATATATTTTTTTTACTTTGTGTTGTCAAATATAACATACAGAGAAAAAAGGACATGAGCCATAAATATCTAATGTAATAAATAAAAAATGAGCAATCACCTAATCAATCACTCCCCAGGTCAAGATTGGAAAATTGTCACAACCCCAGAAGCTCCTGAATATTTTTTTTTAACCAAATAAAACCTATCCCTATCAGAGACAATTTATAGCTTGAATTTTATGATTTCCATTATTTTTTTATATTTGATAATGGGTTGTTTAAAAGTGTATTTGTTGAATCAACAAATATTTGATGTTCTACTTTTAACATTACTACAACTGTAGGAACCTTACATATGTTTAATGTAATTTCCCATACCCGGCTTTTGTGCTATTATTTTCATATATGCAATCTCTACATATATTTTGAACCCAATATTATAATATTGTCATCATAATAATCACTTAAGCACTTAATATTTATATATCATTATTTACATTTTCTCATAATCCTCTTTCTTTTTATTTCCAGTCACATCTGGTATTATTTTTCTTCTTTTAGTGCAGATCTGCTGGTTGAGCACTCAGCTTTTATCTGTCTAAAAATACATTTATTTCACCAATATTTTGAAGAATATATTATCTGTTTATAACATTCCAGTTGGCATGATTTTATTCTTTAAGCATTTTAAAGATTTTATTCCACTTGTCTTTGGCTTCCATGATTTTCCTTCACAAATCCGTGAACTTTTTGTTGCTTCTTTGAAGATAATGCATTTTTCTTTTCTGGTTGCCCCCCCCCCCCCCCGCTTTTTTTTTTCTTCCTTTTGTTTTTGAGTGTTTTTTGTTTGTCTTGTTTTGTTTTGTTATGTAGGTTTACCATAATATGCCTAGCTATGGGTTTCTGTATACTCACTTTATGTGGGTTTTGCTAACCTTTTAATATTACAAATACGTTCACAGATTTCAGTATTTTTTGTCAATTTGGAAAAATTTAGCTGAAATTTCTTCTAGTAATTTTATAACCTATTCTCTCTTTCCTTTCTTCCCGAATTTCCTTCAATTACAATTAAATTAAACTTTAGTACCATGTTCATATTGTGTACTTAATGATCATTTCTGTTTTTGCATCCTTTTCGTACTCCTTTGGCTTCAATCTGGATACTTTCTGTAACCAGCCCTCCATTTCACTATGTTTGTTTTAGTGTGTAATCTGTTATTAAATCCATTTATTGAATTATTAATTTCAATTACAGAATTTTTCTCTTTTAGTATTTTCATTAGAGACCTTTTGAAAGGCTCAGCTTGTATTCTAACTATATGTACTTTGCTTGATTTGCTTCAACATAATTCACTTAGCTATTTTAAAAATTTAAATCTAATTTGCCCAAATCCAAGTCACCCCTATATTTCTTTTTCCATAGTAAGTTTTTTCTTGTCTTGACTTTGATCAATTTTTTGTCTTTATGGATGCTTTATGAGTTGTCAAATTAAATATTAGACATTACATATTCAAATTTGTAAAAAAAAATAGACTGTTTTTTATCTCCTGCTAGGGTTACATTTCCTTTTGTCAAGAATATAGGATATGAGCAGATTATTTCAATTCTGTAAAAGGTTGATTTTTATGCTTTGTGTTTATTAGTGTTTCAGTGTTGCTTTATTCCTAGTTGCATGACTTCTGGAGTCTCAACTAAAAGCACTGGGTATTTACCACAACCACTCCACACCAGCATTAAACTCCAACTTCTTTTCTCCTTAGAAGTGAATATCTGCTAAAATCTGAACTCACCTTTTTAGCCTCTCTATGTGTGTTTTATGCTGAATTAATTAGAGCATTATCCTGTATATGATTAAATGAATAACAGGTAATTTCTTCAAAGGGAGATTGCATGTAGATATTTGTGGACACTCCTATGATTTTCTTTTTTTTTTTTCATCAGACTTTGCCCCTCAGTTTTGGCCACTTTGACTTATCCAATTTTCGACTTCTGTTTTCTCAGCCCAATGTGACTGCACTATTCGGCCAAGACCTATTTTACCACAGTAGGAGTTGATAAATGACCTCAGGAGAAATGCTACGGTAAAGTGATGTTCACTTGCTTGAAATTTCATTCTTTCTGCAACAATAATCTCTCAAATATTTCCTCTGTTGATTTCTTTGAAATTCCTTTGAACAGGCATTCCTATACATTATACAGATTCCATAGTTGTTTACAGCGGGGTAGATTCACCCCAAATGAAATCTTCTGTCTTGGTCAGACTGAATTTTTGTAGCATTCCCATTGGCTAGCTGTTAGACCTGTTATCCTCTATTATTTTTAATGCACTGTAATTTTTTGAACCTTATTCTATGATAATATTTTTGAAAAAAAGAAAAGGGCAACTCTGATATTTTCTATCACTTATTTATTTTCAGTTATTCAATAACATTGTTTTTTTCTTAAATTTAGTTTTTAACTCTTCTTTCTTCAGTTTAGCTCATTTTTAACTTCTATCCCTTATGTTTTACTGATGATCTGTTTTGTTTAGTTTCTTGCATAATAATCATAGAGTTTTACTCTTTCCTAGTTTTATATGAATTTATATGTTACATATAAACATATATAACATATATAAACATATATATAACATATAAACATGCATATTTATATGTTATATATGTTTATGTGTGTTATGCATATGTTTATATGTTTATATATAAACATATACATAACACATTATATATATATATATGTATTATATATATATATATATATATATATATATATATATATATATATATATATAATCTCCTTACAGTTTTTCTTCTTTAGTATGAATGTGAAGTACTGGTCATTTGGATTTTTTCCTAAGTCTGAGGCAATTGCTGTTCACTTGGTCAATTTGTGTCTATCAGGCAATTAAGAAAAAAAATTAAAAAAGCACGGTGGGTGGAATTATTTCTCTCTTATTAGGAAGTATTTAGGTGCTTTAAAATACAGAACATTGTTAATCTCCTTGGTTCTCTAAGAAAGATAGATATAGATTAACAACTATGGTTATCTGTTTTTGAGAGTGATTACCTAATTTTTGTGTGTTTGTTTGAATTTTTGCCCTGTAAATGGTCTACTAGATTGTAAAAATATGGCCTTCACTATTGTAAGAATATTTTCTTTTTGAGATTGCATGATTTGTCTATATTAATTTATTCTATCATTGATGATTAGACTTGTATTTGTGCTATTTGTTTTCAATTCAGTGTGCATTTTTTTCTCCTTTCATTTCTGAACCTTAAAACATCCAGATGTCTGTTTTTTCTGCCAAGGATACTAAGTTAGAGAAAACACATTGTGTGTGTGTGTGTGTGTGTGTGTGTGTGTGTGTTTATGTATAACATATATAATCACACATATGTATATATAATATATAGATTAGATATGTAGTCTGTATTTGTGTATAAATTTAAAATGTGTATAAATACTTTAAACTTTTTATTTATGTATATATGTATATACATATATATACATATATATGCTTTTATTCTTTTCTTTAAATCAACCACTGCTACTTCTAAAACTGAGTATTATTAGTAAATACAATGGGTTTATAGGTTTTTTTTGGGTCCTGTTTTATTTCTGCATTTTGACTGTACCTTCTGCACTCCTCCAAATGAATAAAGATTTTGGTTCTTCAAAAGTACCCCCTTCATTTTTTTTTAACCATATTTTACTGTAAACAGTACCTTACTTTACTGTAAACAGAGCAGATTGAAGTTACCTTCATCAGTTAAGCCTGGTATAAATGTCTCAACTCCCTTCTCTTGATATACTCCAAATCAGGCTGCATATAACCCTTATCTTCTGATGCGTATGGGATTTGTTGAGACCTTTCCTAGTAGAACTATGATAACTTTGATTTTGATTACTTTTCACTTTTGGTGTGGACAGCTGTAGAATAATTAAAAAATATTAACATATATCCATAACTTAATTTGTCCCATAAATACTTTAAACTTGTATTTCATGCAGGTACTTTGATGTATGCTAAAAATAAAGTAGCAAATAAGATACAATAATTTTGTTGTTTAATCAACAAACTTTGTATTTTATGACTAATACACATCTTAAAATTTAATGTTTTCTTTAATAGAATGGAATGAAGATAATACCACATAATTAGGAGGTTTTCCTTTTAGGTATTCTGTCTCCTCAAATTGATGATTAATACACAAGATTCTTCATCAATTATTACCAAAATTAAACTTTACAAATTAAAGTCAGGAAAATGCTATCGAGCCTTTGGTTTCACTCTACTTTCTAATTAATTTGAGAGAAGAAGCAATTTCCTCTGTTTTATGGTGAAATATGTTTCTCACTGTTTTTTTTTGTTTGTTTGTTTGTTTTTTGTCTATTTGTACTTTCCTTTATTAATAATTAGGCAAAGTGTTTGCTATCTATTAAAAATATTTGGCTTGCCAGATTCACATTATAATATAATAAATTTAAAATTAGCCTACAATTGTGAGTAGAATAGAAAACAACATAAATAATATTGAGAATATTCCATTTCTGGCATACATGTATTCACATATGATAGTTGTAACATTAAGTACAGATTAGAAACTCTTAAAACTAAATATATGGGTTTGCAATATTTTTATATAATGTAAAAATTCCAGCTTTGGTTTTATGTAGGCCTATATTGTTTTCAAATTGAAGGTGCTATAATGGCAGTTGAAATTAGGAAACTGATATTATATATTATTTAAATGAAATAAAAAGTGGAGCAAGGTTATTTATTAGTCCATCACATTTTCACTCTATATTTAAGTCAGAACTTTTCAATTTAAATATATCAATGAAGGTCTTAAATTCCAGGAATTTTTGCCAAAAAGCAACTCAGTCTTCAATATATTATAATGTTAGATGCCAGCAAATCATGTATTTATTTAGCAAATATCACAATTCTAATGTGATATCAAGCAATGTTTAGACTTCAATTAAATGGAAATATGTTGTTTTAGCTGAGGGAAAGAAAGTAGTTGTCTCTTACACATCCAAACTATGAATGCTAGAAATAATGTTTGTTGGGTGATATTCTAGGCACACACAGACACAAGCATATGCATACAGACTCTCTTACTTGCAAACAATTGAGTTTAATCAATTGAATAGCTAATATATGTAGAAATAAAAATTACTTCACTTACAAAATTGAGAAACAGTTTTTATAATCTATGGAAGTCAGGATTTGAAAATTTAGTGGATAAAGATTATTGGGTATCTTCCTACTTTCATGATTATCTTAACAAGCATACTATAGAAGCAATCCTAGACCTGAAAATAAGCTTGGGGATTGATTCCTTGATATCTTGCGCTATACCTATATTTTAACAAGTAAACTCCACATCATTTTAATATCATTCAGTAAATTTAAAAATTGTCATATGTTATATAGCAAACACATCTGAAAACTTCTTATAGATTATTTGCTGACAGATTTTACATAGTGTCTTGCCATATTTAGATACACATAAACCTTTACTTGCAAAGATTCTCTCACTTGACTAGACTATTGTAATTACAAATAACAAGCATACTATAGAAGCAATCCTAGACCTGAAAATAAGCTTGGGGATTGATTCCTTGATATCTTGCGCTATACCTATATTTTAACAAGTAAACTCCACATCATTTTAATATCATTCAGTAAATTTAAAAATTGTCATATGTTATATAGCAAACACATCTGAAAATTTCTTATAGATTATTTGCTGACAGATTTTACATAGTGTCTTGCCATATTTAGATACACATAAACCTTTACTTGCAAAGATTCTCTCACTTGACTAGACTATTGTAATTACAACTGATGTAAAGCATAGTTCATAACTAATTCTTCTTAAAGAAACAAACACATTATGTTGGGGCTTTTCATAAGATTTCTTTAATTTGCTAACTGAATAAATGGATTTGTTGGCATATGATATTTGTGGGAGTTTCCTTCCCTTAGCTCCACCTAAATATTGTTCTACCATTTATTATTGTCATATCTTTATGATATGACTTAAAAAAAACACACACAACACATTATTTTCTCAGTGCTTTTCAGTGTGAAAGATATTAAAAACGAGATGTTGTACCTTATAATTTTTTATGCTTTAAATTTAATCTGTGTAAAATTGGCATCCTCTAAAAAATAGGACTACAACATTGTAAATATATTCAGTTCCTTATGTGCTAGTCTTAAAACTTGTAGCAAAATCAACCAGTATATGATGTAATATTAGAGAACATGAGGCTTATTGTCAGCTAATAAAAGAAGGAAGAAAGTGAAAACATGAATTTGTACTTTGTTTAGGGTCAACGTCGAAGAAAATGTTTAGATATAAGAAGAGCAGATTGAAGTTTCAGGCCTAATTATCTTGTTTCTAAGTGTAGCAGGAATATTGCCAAATTTATCAGTGACTTTATAGAAGAGTTCTGAGTACAAATTTGACATAGGTTAGCTGAAGCAGTGAGAGAGGTGAAGCATAAATATCCCCAAACAACCTATTTTCCATATTGAAATGTATTTCCTCTAAGATGGGAAAGCTTTAATGAAGTTGAAGATGACTGCAAAATGGCTTACCTGACAGATGAAGCAATAAGCCCATTTCCTCTCTGCAGCTAAAAGCTTAAAATTACCCATCTGTCATCTCTCTAGTGGGAGGGGATTATAATAGAAGGCAGCAAGCCATCTTAATTACATAACTACTCCAGCTCCAATGATATATCATACAGAGTTTAAAACGCATTATCTGTACAATAAACTGAACATATGTAACAGTGGCATGACTCACTTTTATCCTTGAAATGTATAATTTTTCCATTACTAATTTTTTGTTTAATGTCATTTTTTTAGCACCCTTTACCTTGATATGATCTCTCTCTCTCTCTCTCTGGTATTAAATTACCAAATATGCAGTGATTATTTGCTGACAATTACTATATGCCGGAAACCATATCAATATACCTCATATGAGGTTTTGGAAAAAAAAAACTCATATGAGTTTTTTTGGAAAAAGAAAAGTAACAACATTATTTAAATTTAGACTTGATTTTTTTTTTCTTCTTATTTTACTTGTAAAAATTGCAGTCTGTAACTTTGTACAATAGGTCTTAAGGTGTGGTGTCCCAAGGGACTCTCCATGATGTGTATACAGTTATATATGTAACTTTGAGCAAAAGATCCTTGTAATTGAGTTCATTATTCTTTGTTTATACAGTAGAATGGGTGCTAGAACTACAAACGGGGTACTGCTTTTTTGTGTGTGTGTTTTTGTTTTTGTTTTCTTTCCTTTCATTGGCACAGTCAATGATAACCTTGAGCTATCTGTGACCTTCACAATTGAGTATGTGACAGGATTATAAAGCTTGGTAGGGTTAAGATATTGCTTAAACTAGGAAGCCTTTTTAATTTTCTACATAAAAGGATATTTAAGCAGACATACTCAATATGGATAAAATACCATTTAAAAAGACTTCGAAAGACGATATACTCATATCTATTTTATTTCAGTGTGAAACCTAAAAACGTGAAACATTGCTATTTTTATGTGGCCTTTGTTTTCATATGGGGAGAAAAAAAATATATACATATATATATATATCTCCCACACATTTGTATTAGTTAGTTACCTCAGCATAACAAACTCCACCCAAACTCAAATATGTATATTTGTTTAGTGCATATTCATTTGGATCAGGTGACATGGGTAGGGCTTGCCTACTGCAGCTTGTCTTTATAGTTTTCCTCCTTAACCTGGACTAATGTTGAGTCCAAGCATGTTGTTCTTTCAGCAATCACAGGAGCATAGACACAGGTCAAATGGACAAGGACTCTTAATGCCCAGGTGTAAAACTTGTGCCCAATTACTTTAGCCTGATTCTATTGTCTAACTAAGCTGCACAACAAACCCAAAGTCAAGGGTCAGAGAAATACACTCTGTCACTTAATGGGAGGAACTGTAAAGCTACCTGACAAAGTTATGAAATTATGAAGGAGTGAATAGGTGAGGTTAATGCGATCAGCCACAGGGAAAAAAATCTATCAAATGCTCACAATTTTTAGAAAATTGTGCTAGGTCAAATGGGAGATAAGAAACATAAAACAAGGTTCATATGCAAAAAAAGAAAAGAAGAAGAAGAAGAAGAAGAAGAAGAAGAAGAAGAAGAAGAAGAAGAAGAAGAAGAAGAAGAAGAAGAAGAAGGAGTTTATAATCTACTTGAGTGGATAACAAATTGTGTATGGGGTAAAAAAGATGAATTATTTTTGTATAAATGTGACTTCTGTGTTGGTCACCCATCTGACTTTTGGAGAATTTTCCACAATTTATGTGCAAACTGACACTCCATGGAGGCAGATATTGCCTCCCAATATAAAAGCTGAAAACACCAGACAGATTTGTCAGTTCCCTAGAACTTAGGACCGTGTCACAAGATCTGAGCTCAACCAATGGTAGGGCTGGGGATGTGAAGGGATGGCAGGGATTTGAATTAGGAACTATGTCTGAACAGAAGCAGGGATAGTAGAGAATGCTTCCTGATAGAAGGGATGGTGTCCCAGGTGCAATTGTGGTGCTGTCACCAGCAAAGGGGTCCAAGCACGGACATGCTGGTGGTGGTAGAGGCATGACCACTAGTGTTAGGCAGCTTTAGGTATCTTTCTGGATGGATTTTAGCTACAATTATTTTAACTTAATTTTTTAATCCCTTTATCTCATTTTTATATACTAGTCTTCCCAACTATATTCTTTCAATAAATTCATTTTTTCTACTCAAATAAACAGAGTCATAATCTGTTGCTTAAAAGTATAAGGAGAGAATGATATTTTAAAAGTGTGTAAATTACGAGATAAATTTTATCACAGTTCAAAAAAGAAATAGCACCATGGGCTGAGGAGTCAGGGAAAGGTTTGGAGGACATGGAATTTAACTGATTCTTACAAGCTATCGAGTTAGTAAATAAAGAAAGAGATGTGGGCTAGATACCCTGCACAAGGACTGTGGGATAGTCATTTAATTTGTACAACTAATAGTAGGCCAGTGTAGTGGCAACTTGAAACAGGTGATTCAGCTGGCCCCTTCTAGCTCTCCTTCTCTATTTCCTCTGCTGTACATTTCAGTGTGAGTTCTCCTCTTACCACCTTATTGTAAGCATTGATTCCCAATGTTATAATGACTCTGAATCTCTGACTTCCCTGGACAATTTTCAGTTATTATTAATTAGGTGACCTCTACTAACTGATGATTTACATCATTCTCATTTGTAGCTTTTGTGACAAGCACCCTCTGGAGTTTTTAATTTCCCTAGCTGCCTCTGTTTAGCCTCCTTTTCCAACTGTTTTCCTCTGTTTGACAAAGGCTGGTGTTCTTTTAGGTTCTTTCACAAAAATACTTTTGTTGTCCCTTTACTCATTCCCTCAGGGAAGTTCATCAATTCCCATATGTTAAACAATCATTGGTATGCTGCTCTCTTCCAAATCTATATTTACAGCACTGATCACTCTCAAGTTCCAAACATGTATAATGAACCGCCTAGGAGAACTCTCAAATTGGATGCCCAGTTCCGATTCAACAAGGTCAAACTGACCTTTCCACTGTCCTATTTACCCTAAAGAGCAGTTTTGTCAATGCAGAGATCTCAGACTTTTCCTTATTTCTTTTCAGTCCCCATTACCACCTCTACTCACCCCTGTATTGAATCAACTATTAGGGCCTATTGATTTTTCTTTTTTTATATTTCTCAAGTATGTGTAATTTTTTGTTTTTCCCATCTCTCTGCCATCGTCTTTGTTCTGTCTGACATTGTCTCTCACTTGATTTATGGTGAGAGTCTCATAATTGGTCATCCTCCTTCAAGTATAGTATCCCTCCAAATTTATTGATAATACACCCACATTCATTTTGTAAGAAATATTTAAATATGATTATTATATCTCAAAACATATTTAATGGGCTTTCAATTGTCCTCAGGACAAACTGCTATCTTGAACTGATAGAAAATTGATTTAGCATACAAAATCCTTCTGTGACTTTTTCTTCCTTACCTCTCTAGATTCAGCTTTTATTTTTGCCCTATCCCTATGACTTCCATTATAATCTCAGAAACATTGTATGCTAATGCCTGAAATTCATCTAAATGCATTTAGCTAAATTTGTCACTTGTCATTCCTTTCTCTACCTCTTACTAGTGATTTTTGCCCATATTATTACATTAGCATCATTTTTCTACATATTCTTAAGGAGAAGTTATATTCATTGCTATGATTTTTTATCTACCAAACAATTTTTGATTACTAAGTCAACTTCTTGATGCATCAATGCTGACTACTTTATTCCATGTTGAATACCTCAACAGTAATAAATCTCTTTTAAGGTAGCATGACATATTACTTGGAATCTATACATAATATTAACATTTTAAAATATGTATTTAGTTGTATTTATTATACTAATGTAGTAAATGTGTTAATAAAAATCAAAGACATGAGTTTTTCTATTATATGTTTAAGGGAATTTTATTTTCTTAACTATTAACCTCTTATTAAATGTATTAATTTATTAATTAATGATGGATAACTATATAATACACCTTTGAATGAAACTTTGTTCTGTAAAGTACTACATGCCAACATAGATCTCAACCTTTTTAAGTACATCATTATATACAAAATGCTTCTTACCTATGCTTTCATTCTATGAGTAAAATTCTTTAAGGTTCTGAAAGTAACCACCTGATCCATATGTTCTATCTAAATCTAGTCTTTATGGAATTCTACAGCTCAAGACTTGACAAAAACATCCCAAGATTTAACCTAGAAACTAAATGTACTAACAATCTACAAGGAAAGAAATCAAAATTTAAATTTAAATGAATACATAAGGAACCTAAAATTATATCTAATGAAGGCCTAGTCTATACTTTTAAGTTTTCTTTTCTAAGAGAAAAGAGAGGAAAATCTACAGCTTTAGTTAGACCATAACATCTGTGTCGTGCGGGAGACCCTGCTTGCTGCGCCATTTGTTGTGAGAGGCGGCCTGTGGGGTCTCTGATCCCGCTCCCGGCCTAAGAACGCAGGATATGGCTAGGCCAAAAAGGAACACCCATGGAGCCATAGGTAGGAGACTCATACCACTGTAGTCTCACTGGTGGCATTATAGTCTCACTGGAGGCTGGAGTCACACGACCTGCAACCTGCTGTCTGCTTTTCTGCCTGCCAACCGACCGACTCACTCTGGACTCTCCACTAGACTAGACTATCCAACCAGTGAGCCGTGGCAGTTATATCAATGGCTAATTGGCTAACTGGTAACAGTTGATTGTCAATTAGCCAAAGCTGATGGCCATCTACTACCCAAGCCAGAACCTTTCCACGTGAGGCTGAGAGCATGAAAACTGCTCTCCAGGACTCTGTCCCAACAATCTGTTTTACATTTTTTTTTTTTTT
Source organism: Rhinolophus sinicus (assembly GCF_057876585.1). Lineage (NCBI taxonomy): Eukaryota > Metazoa > Chordata > Mammalia > Chiroptera > Rhinolophidae > Rhinolophus > Rhinolophus sinicus. The sequence goes on from NC_142517.1 coordinate 32,351,313, forward strand.
CAATTGTTTAGTTGTTTTCATTCTACTGTACAGTTTTATAGTGTTTTTGCCCCTTTCCACTTGCCGTGACAAATTTTTACTTTGTATGCATGTTTATTAATAGTTAGATTCTTGTTTTAGTCTCATTTTACATTATGCTAATGTAAGGTTGTTTATTTTTATTTTTTTAATTTTGATAAAAAGAATGGTTCACTTCATTTATCTCTATGGCTGAGTCTTCTAAATAACAATGATGGTGAACCAAGAAAATGTGTTTGTTTTATCTTTTCCCTATTATGTTATTGAAGTCACCACATAAATATTTCAAACAATGGAACAAAACTGTAATCAGAACAAAAAGAGTATTTCATAGAAGATGAGAGCTTACTGCATTCTGGAAAATGGGAAAACAATAGAAACATATTGTGAGATTAAGCATTTGGAGTCAGTTAAAATCCCAATCAGTACAGGAAAGTTAACAGCTGAAGAGATGGCTGGTATATAACCTTATAGAGAATCCAAGATCAAGGCCTGCACTGGAGAATCAGTCAGGTGGGGTTTACTACAAAGTTGTTCTATGTAATAGCTACACCAATTAAATTCTTTATTGAAAAGAGGCTAAATTCCATAGAAAGTGAATTTCAGTTGTTGGGGCTCAGGTGTTATTGATGGGAATTGAGGGAAAATAAGTTTCTGGCATTAGATAATAGGTCCCTCTCAATTTCCCAGCTGAGGGCCTCTTAGTGTAATATTAAACCAAACCCTGCCAGTCAATACACCTCTCCTGTGTACACAGACCTTGCCCATTTCTTCTTCAGAGAAGATGATTGGCAAAGATACCAACATCCATAGTAAATAACGAAACTCCCATGAGCCACCAAGGAATGTCCACGTAGTCTCTTAATATAAGCTATTAACACATTATCAAAGTCATCAGATATATAAGAACAATATAATTTTTAAAAATAATACTAAAATAAATACAATTAACTTGTAGAAGAGAAAAAAATTCAAAAGTTTAGGAAAATTCCAGAGTAAAAATATACTCACGCATAAAACAAGAACAAAACTGTATGAAAAATGTAAGCAACCAGAGAACAAAAAGTTCATAGAATTTAAAGAAAATCTAATGGGATAAATATACAAGAATGTAATCTATTGAGAACTTTGAAGTAAAACCAAGAAAAATCTGTAACATAAGTTAAAGCACGGTTATAAAAACAATAGAGCAATCAAGAGAAAAAGAAAGAAACCTAGAAGATACACCAGCCTGGGATGTCAGAGAGCTATTTGAAGAACCAGAAAATTTAACACCAAAGGAAGTCAAATGAAAGTATCCCGGTACCCATCTTACTATGTATTCTGGAAATTAAACTTTTAAAAAGAAAGGGTGTTATTTATTTTTTGAATTATGGTTTTATTTTCTGAATTATCTTTTTCCTCTGGCATTAATATTGTGTCTTTATTTTGTTTTCTTATATATCCTGTCATCTTTGAGGGTCTCTTAATATTTTATGACAAAGAGTGTGCTGATTTTCTTCGGTTGTCCTTAATGGTTTCCTTAGCTATTGTGGACTTTGGTGTCTTTCTCAGTCATCTTTTCCCCTGAGTGAGGCAACTATCTGAGAGATCCAGACACTTAGTTCTCATTTCAAAAAGTAGGATGTGCATTGGTATCTAGGAGGTAAGGCAGATAATAGCCTGAGGGTCCCTTGCTTAAATATTAACTGCAACATATCCCTGGTGATTTAAAAGTATTTATGTTATTCACATAAAATATGTAAATTAAAGAGACCACTGAATTGCTTTTTGTTGATCTTTGTTTCACTGATTAAGATGTAATTTAGAATAACTTTTATGATGGGTTTAAGTTTCAGCAAAGATTTCCTATAGTGACGAGACATAAGAAATACTGTATATTTTGGCAAATATATTTTTAACATAAAAGTCATTGCTAACAACTGTTCATGTATCCAATGATACTTATAAAGCAACTGCCATCTTCCAAACAGCTTTTCTATACTTGGGTTATATTGGTAAACAAAATATCTCCAGAGTGGGAATACATATGAAAAAAAAAAAAAATGACAAAGAGGACAGGGGGAGGCAGAACATTTGAGTAATGATACATTTTATTCTCTACTGTGGATATAAAAAATAAACAGAGCCTAAAAATTGCCTAGAGTAGTTTGACAGTTTTATATCTACCCTGTTTCCCCGAAAATAAGACCTAGCCAGACAATCAGCTCTAATGTGTCTTTTGGAGCAAAAATTAATATAATACCCGATATTATATTATTATATTTTATTAAAGACCACGTCTTATATTATAGTAAAATAAAACTGGGTCTTATATTAAGTTTCTCTCCAAAAGACACATTAGAGCTGATTGTCCGGCTAGGTATATTTTCAGGGAAACACGGTATATCAGTATCCAAAATTCCTTCAGAATAACTTCACAAGTGTGTCCTGCCACAATGTTTTGTTTTGTTTTTTTCTTCCAGTGCTTAGAAAGTGTCTTTCCAAAGATTCCTTCCAATAATGTTCACTCTTTGTCATATTTCTTAGTTATACTCAAAGTTCAACCTGAAGAGTTCTCTAACCCTCCAACACAGCATGGATTCAGAATCCTAGGGTGACTGGCATTGGACCAGACCAACAAAAACGTATTACTTGATTGAGTACATGCCACTAGTACCGTGTACTCCCTCCCCTAATTAAAGTCTAGCCAATTGTTTTTATTCAATTTCACAAAATAATTCAGACCTCGATCAATTTTTCCTTAAGCATACAAAACTCCCTGCCCTGGTTCCGCTGCAAATTAGTTATCTGAAAAGGAGTTCCCAAATTGTTTCTTGGTAAATATTATGCTTGTCACTCTCCTCTGGCTCCCCTTTATTCATGAATCAAATCAAAATAATCCTTCCTTTTGTCCAGTGGCAGCTATGACTACTCTGGATGTGCTTCTGCTTATAGATTTATTTTCTCTAATATTTTTACTTTCGTTTCTAAAATATTTTCCTTTCACTCTGTATTATCTGCCTGTAGGTAATACCACTATATCTGCATGCTGTGCTAAAATGGACACTGACTCAAGTGATAGACAAGAGAATTATCTATTTCAGGAAACTCAACGTAGGTAGATTTTGGATTTTATCAGGAAGAAAAAGGCATGAAGAACTGAGTGAGTTATGTCTTAAGCAATCCAGACAAAGGCAAAGAAAATTGTCAAGGAGATAGGAGTTAGCATTCTTTACTCTAAAATAATGAAGGATAAGATCAGATATAACCAACATGTTTGTAATTAAAAATGTCCAAATATTTTTGCAATTGAAGCAAAATAGATCATTTTTATGAAGAATTATTTAGTTTACATGCCAAAAGTTAATTAATATACTATTAAAAGTTGTTGTCTCTATCCATGTGTGCATACATTTATCTCTCAGTGTATGTGTGTGTGTCATGTACACACATATATTTTAAATAGATTGTATAAACATTAACACAAGTTAAGGAAAATGATATAAGTAGGTCTTTAATGTATTTCATTTTATACATAGTCAAATACAGTATGTCCAGTTATTTCATTCCTTTACATTGTGTTCTCATGATAAGTGACTTTAAGAAGAATTAGTGAATAATCTAGAATGCAAGCTTTGCTTTTAAAAAATCAGTGATATAATCCTGGATATTGGTCTGATGATATTAGTAAGTAAAACACAACTTTGATCTTTAAATAATGGGCATCTTGCCACAATTCTTTAACCTATATTTGCTAATGAGATTTTTGTACAAATTATTATTACAATTTATCATTTTCATAATTAACCCCTGAGTGAGGCATATTCAAAACAATCCAAATTAGATGAAAATGTCATTTTTTTTTATTTCAAAATGACATTTCAAAAAGGTAAAATTTTATTTCACATTTTACTGTAAAGAAGTTTTAAGAAAACTTGCATCTACCAGACATGCATCTTACACTTTTATGAAATAAACTTTAGGATGCAATTACCCACCAAGTAATGTATTTTCTATCAGGTTAATATTCAGTTCAGAGATATTCCAGAAATTTGCCTGAAAAAAAAACAAAAACGCAGCACTCTTTTATTAAACCCTCAACATAGATACTAGAATGTTCTAAATCAGAAAATTATAGGAAAATGGAGAGTAAGATATAAACGTAGTTAGGTACACAGGCTGTCTCTGTATTTGTCTGATCTCACACAATTTTATTTTCTTTACAATTGTAACATTACTTAAACTTGCCTCCATGCACTTATATTGAGTACTTCATGTATTTTATATCAACATCCAATCTCTTCTTCATCAACATATTGAGCCAGATTCTGAATCTTCTGGATTTCCCAACATAAGTTCATGAAGAAAGAGACATGACTCATACAATGTCCCTCATGTTGAGATCTCAAAGACTAATGAGAAAGGATTATATGCTCTTAATTAAAGATATCAAGTGAAAGTCTACTTAGGAAAATGTAGAATATGTTACGAATACTAACACAAAACAAAAAAGATTCAACTGATTTTAAGAGAGAGAGAAAAGAGTGGTAGATGCAAGATAAATTTCATTGAATAATACTTGAACTTGATCTTGAAAGAAAAAGATAAATTCATTAATTTAGGAGAAGTGGATAAAAGAACTTTCACAAAGAGAAGTACTGTAGACATGAACATTCATCTTTTTGTTTTTCCAATGTATTTCTTTTTCTTTTCTTTTATTTTAATTTTTTTATTTTAGATATAATGTCATGAAAATAGATTACTGAGCACTCTAGGATTCTACTTTAAATTGGTAATCATTAATTTGTCATGCCACTGATTTTTATTGAATTGCAATTTTCTCTAACAAAACTAAACTACTGAGTACAGGAGCCTGGATGAAACTGTTTAAATTATATCAACATTATTTTCCATCATGAACAATATTCGGGCAGGTAAAAAACTTTTTAATGACTTGGAATTCAGCCCAAAACAAGTGAACTCTCAAATATCTCAACAGTCCCATGAAAGTAGCCACAATACCATGGCCTTCGAAAATTGTAAGATCTATACAGGTTACCTTCACTATCCGAAAGAGGGTTCCCATGGAACTTTTCCTAAGCCAAAATGGCTCAAAGAGAAGAAGTGACTAGTATTAATTTAATATGGAAAAAATGTGACTGTTCCCAGACCCCAAAAACAACTACTGAATTATACCAAATATGTTTGATTACATCCAGTTTTACACTATGCATAATACCCTTATGGGCTCTCTTAGGCTTCTCTGATATGTGGGACACTGCTAACAGATGCACAAAATGCATTGAGATAAAGCACAGATGTTCACCCAGTTCAAAGATATGGCAGCTTCATTTTGAGATGCTAAGTGTATTTTCTGGAGAAGGAGCTTGGTGCTAGCTACCCTCACTGTTGGGGTGTGCTGCTGCTTCTATAATGGGTTGCTGCAAAATAAATGCTGAATGCTGTTTTCCCTTTTTTCATAAAAGTGAAACTTCTCTTCAGCTTTCTTTCAGTTAGCGAAAATAGTTATTAATATAAGTCTTTCATAAAAGCAATGAAAGAACAGTTCGGACTTTGAAAAAGTGGGGATACCTGCATGTAGAATCAATCACCTTGATGAAGTATAATTTCTTGCTTTCTAGAAAATATGATTGTGAAAGAAAGAAAACAAACAAACAAAACAAAACACTGTTTCTCGTTTGCCTGAAACTGAAATTATTATAATTCTGATACGGTAAAAAGGAAAAGGCATTTTACTTGATGATTACTCATTAATATCATTAATATTGAAGGGCATTTTCCATGACATGGAGACAGGTTCTGTGCTTTCAGATAATTTGTGTTTACCGTCCTTTGCCACTTCTGGTCAATAGTCCATCGATATTTTATAGTCTCTTTTTTTATCACAGTACTTTTCACCTGTGGCATGATAGCATTCTCTAAAGGAGCTTCAGTAACTTCTTTTTCATCGGTGTGTGTCATTTCCATTATTTTATGGGATAATTAGTGAGGAGTTTGGTTATTCAGTTTTTCACTAGTAGTTATTTATAATGTGTTGGATGAAAAGACATTTCCTAATTGTTCAATTTTCAAGCATTGCAAACATATAACAATCCTCAGTGATACTTCCTCAAACATATGTGTTTGCTTCCTCCTCCTTGAGAGTCCTACCACGTAAGCTTGTGGGGGTATACAGATATCTACATTTTATTAAGCACTGTATGTGATCCTACTTCGGGGAGTGTAGGGAACACAACTGGGGAAACACTGTTATAATGTGTTGCATGTTATTTTGGCATTTCGATTTTTCTTTCTGCAAAACTCATAGCTTAATTTGTCATGAAAGTGTAGATTTCTGTCGCATATTAAATCATTGAAGTTGAGGAATTTCACTGTGTAGTAAAATATACCAGCATTTTTTATCTATTAATACCTTGGCTTATAGATAGAAAAATAAGTGTGGGTCTGGACCTCTCTCCCCTACCATCTACCAGCATTATTTTTAAGTATGACTCTGTGTTTTTTACCTCATCACTGCCAGCCACTGTGATTCCATTTACTGGTATCTTTAAGCAAAACAATAATCATATTTAATCAAAGTCTCAGTAAAGTCTGCTAAGTATCAGAAAAAAATTTGAAGGAAAGAATGATAAACACATTGTCCCCATACAGTTTACCATCTTGTGTGGGAAACAAACTTAAGCAAATATCCATGCATTTGACTTAAAATATAACTGTGATCAGCACTATGAGAGAAAAGTATATGTGTACTTTGACATTATGTAAAGGGATATAATTTAGGAAGACAAGTTGTCTTTTCTAAGGAAACTAAGTATTCTGAGGATGTAAAAGTAATCCAATTGAAAAAAGAAGAGTAATAAAGAGCATTACAACTCTAGAAAACAATGTAATTGAAAGCCTGGGAGAAATTATATAAAGCTAATGTGGCTTAAATACATTTAGCACAAGTTAGATGGACAAAATGGGATTGTTTTGGTGACTAAAGTCAAAATCATGTAAGCTTGCCCTTCTTCCTTTCTCCCTTATGTCCCCCACCTCCTTTCTTTTCTTATTTCTTCCATGTCTAGTTTAGAATTTGGATCTTAATATAAGAGCAATAAGAACTGGTTGAACAGATCTAAGTATATAAGTGGCATGATGAGATTTGGCTTTTGAAAATGCTAGTATGGAAAAACAGATTAGAGATGGTGGTCATCTGGTGGCAAAATAAGAAGCAGGGGGATTACCGTGTTTCCCCCAAAAATAAGACCTAGCCAGACAATCAGCTCTAATGCATCTTTTGGAGCAAAAATTAATATAAGACCGGGTCTTATATTATATTATGTTAGATAAGACACGGTCTTATAGTAAAATAAAACCGGTTCTTATATTAATTTTTGTTCCAAAAGACGCATTAGAGCTCATTGTCTGTCTAGGTCTTATTTTCGGGGAAACACGGTAGTAAGAAAGCCTTTGTACAGGCCAGATGAGAAGTGTATTTTTTAAAGGAAAGGGGGAGAAAATAAATGGAAAAGTATAAAATAATAGAGATATATTTTATAGATAACATTGACAGAATTTAGTGATCGATTGGTGTTCACTTCTGATAACTCCCCTTCCTCACACATCTCCAACATCAAGATTTTTGGTTTAAACAGCAGTATGCATAGAGAAGCCATTTGTTTCTCAGGAATATGGACAGAGGGGCAGATACAATGTTGGATTTAGAAACCGGAGTTTAGTTTTGGACGAATTAAATATCAGGTTTTTGTAAGACATTCAAATATGAAGATCACATGTGTGTATCTGGATGTCAGTAGAGTTCTGGCGTTACCAAATGATTTTGGAAGTTATCAGTATGTTAAAAACTTCCAATTCAAAAAGAACATGGTGCTCACCCAGGCACCTGTGTGAGGTATGGCCTTCGACTTTCAAGATCAAAATCTAAAACATCGTTTACTTCAAGCCCCACTGAGAACTAGCATCTCTAAATGTATATCACATGTGAACTGAAATACCAGATAGCAGACCACCCGAGACTACTGGCGACCATACAATCAGTACTGAAATGCTCAAGTTGATATCTGTCTGTACTCTCATCAGGACCACAAGCTGAAGGTCTCCGGGCCCTTTGAAACTTCCACTCCCACTACTAGAACATCAAATTGAGACTGAGTCACAGAATATGTTGGGCATACTAAGATTTGTAGTCTGGGTGAATCTTCATACTATGGATTTAAATTTAGGCCCTGGCATGAATTTTCAACAAGTGCCTTCAAAAAGGCAATAAGATCAGTGTATGCTCTTTTGATATATTTCTGTTGATCTGCCAGAGAAGTACAGGTTAACTGGGAACGTATCTGATTTGCAAGGCTAATCTAAGTAATATGGAACAGAAATAAGCTACTCTGTGGCTGAGTGATCAAACCGGCGTTTCTACAACCTGATTAGCTGGTGATACCCCACTGTCAGGTATAAGCCACACCTTTTGTCTTTGAATGTGGGCAATATCTCAATATCTAATGTGGTGAATCAATAAGAAAAGCTTCTTTTCCACCTTAGTCCCAGAATAACACACAGCCCGAATGAATTTCAGTTTTAAAATATACAAAAAACAAGTTTTATTTGAAGGTAACACACAGTTTGAACAAACTCAGAACCTTAACATGTTGTACTTGTTTTCATATTTCCATCTGTAATTTTAGTGTTGTTTGATATTAAGTTTATTTATTCTACAAATGAACGTAAAGTATAAAGAATGCAAATCAAGGTTAGCAGTTATAAACTTTCTTTTTCTTTTTCTCTCCTACTCTGGTTTATCCAGAACTATTAAGTCTAACTCTTCAGAGAGGCTATCCAAACTATCATTTCATTCATGTGATCATTTATTTATTCAACGATATTTTACTGACCAACAAATGTTAAACGCTAAAGATGCAAAGATAAATAATATGTACCCTACCTTAAAAACCTTCAGAATTTTAAGGTTTTCTAATTCATATCTGATGTGAGGAATATGAATTTATCATCCAAAGTAGCACTCAATCTACAATAAATTATTTCTTCCCTTACCATTGTATTTCTATTGCTGGATCCTGTTAAAGTGAGATACCACATATTATATATTAGTACATCTTTAGGCTGAAATGAATGAATTAATGAATGGTTTTGCAGCAAACTCAAAGATCTAAGATAAAATTTAGGATATTAGAATGACAACACTTAGCAGGATATCTAAGTCTCAGGAATGATTAACATCTAATCATCATGGAATTCTGTTTATAAACCAAGCTCTGACAAGGAATTTGGCATGCTATTAATTTCATAACAGTGTAGTCATAAAAATTTACAGCATGCCACTGTTTTTACTGAGGAAACTGAGAGTCAACGAATTGATCATTCAAAAATTAAAAAACATCTTCAGTGTTGGAAGAAGTGCTTAAATTTGGATTGCTTAATGGAGCCTATATTTCTTCTCTACATCCCTCCCTATTTTTCCACATGGGGTAGGACTGGGGAGGGGTGTACAGCACAGAAGTAGTCACAGAACCTTAAACAAGTGACTTAACATATGCAATCTCAGCTTTCAGATTGACCCCTGCATCAAACAATAACCTCCATCTCCTTTCAGAGCCTCTATATTTTTTTCCTTCCATACCATATGCAAAATTCTAATTCAAAATTGACCTGATCAGTTATTGCGCATATCCATACATTATGTCTCACTAAATGTCAGCATAAACCCAGTGCTAATTTATAAAATAGACCACTGTTCCTGAGCTGATCATTCTCATTACTGTCTTAGACTCTTCCATGGCAGTGTCCTTTTGGCTTGGAACACCACTCCCCCATCTATTCCATTTATTTTTCTAATTTAAGTCACTTTAGACATCCTTTGAGGTTAATACCCAATCCAAATTTTGTACATATTCCTTAACAGATTTAGGCCTTTCATTTCATACTTTGGAAAGTAACAAATCAGGGAAATAAAAATAAGAGGCCAGAAGAAGGTGTCCCAAGACTATTGCTGTCAGTGTCTTAATGATCAGCAGAATTAATGTATTCCTAAAATGAACCAATGTAAAGAAAAAAATAAATAAGCATTTTCACATAAAAAGATGCACATATTAATTAGAAATTACTGATTTAATTTTTGACTCCCTGAAAATCTAATTTAAAAGTATAACATATATTTTTTTAAATTTATACTTAATTTTCTATGGGTCTCAAGATTGCATAATAAAGTACTTAGGATCCACATCCAATAATCTTTAAAAATATACCTTGTTTACTTTCAAATTTACAAAACCATGCTATAACAAGAAATCAATATGTTGCAGATGGTGTGTATTTCTCTCTTAGAGCTAAACTCTAACTTGGCAGTCAGAGCAATACCTTAAATTCAGAATTATTACAAAGTAAACAATACTAAGTATAGAAAGTGATGAACTTCAGAAGTGGTCAACCAGGCCTGTCCTCCTTATATCTCTTATTTGTCAGATTGTACTTAGAGGGTAGTAGAACTGCTCCCCCTCCCCCACTTGTAGGTGTTGTTAGAAAATTGCCTGGCTACTAGAAAATTGCCTGGCTGCAGTGACTTGGAATAGCTACTAGGACTAGTGCTGATGAAAGAGGAAACTGAGAATAGTTGTTTGCAATAGTATAATCACTCCAACCTCTTCAACACAAAATTGAGCAACACATTTAAAAAATATTCAATGCGTAGCCTAAGAATATTGGATTGCTTTTACTCAGTTTTCTTTACATACAAAGTGTGATTAAACTAAATATAAACTTAGTGTTTCCCTGGAATCTTTACTGTTCAAGAGTTCTAAATTAATATTTGTATTGGTGTGCTATATTCCATTTGGATTCCTAGATGTTCTAGGGTTTCAGTGATGGGGCACTAGGAAGAGAGTTCTAGCCAAATGGGTGAATCTCTGTGCTCTATTTCTGTTTAATTCAAATGCCTTCATAACCACACATAGATCTGAAGATTACTGATGAATACTGTAATAAGTAAGAACAAATTCGTAGTTTACTGCTAAATGTCTTTTATTAACAAAGCACTAAAAGGGTTTATGTGATAGTGTTATTGTGGTATTATGAGCTCATTCATTTAAGGATGGTATATTGAAAGTTTCTTATATCTATGTGAGATAATAGAAAAAATGAAAACAAAACTATATACATAGTTCCCAGTTCCTGGCATAGATCTCCTACAACTCTTGTAATTTCCTGGGTGATAAAAGTGTTGTAAGCTATGATTAGAAGCTTGAAATTTTCAAGCTCACCCCATTCTCCAGAGAGAGATGAGGGGCTGACAATGGAGTTAATGATTGATCATGCTAACATGATGAAACCTCCACAAAAATCCCAAAAGTATGGGGTTCAGAAAGCTTCTGGGTTGCTGTACAGGTGGAAGTGCTGGGAAGCTACATGCTCAGAGAGAGCGCAGAAGTACTTCCCACATACTGTACACTGTGTGTCTCTTCCATCTGGATGTTTATTTGTATTCTTTATCATACCCTTTTATAATGAGCCCATAAACAGTAAGTAAACTGTTCTCCTGAGTTCCTTTAGCCACTATAGAAAATTAATGGGACCCAAGGAGGCGGTCTCGGGAACTTCCATCAATAGCCTGTTAGTCAGAAGCACAGGTGACAAACTGAATTTTCTTTTGCCATCTGAGTGGAACATGGGGCGGTCTTGTGAGAATGAGCCCCTAACCTGTGCGATCTGACACTATCTCCAGGTATACGCTGTCAGAATTGAGTTAAATTGCAGCACACCTGGCTGGTGTTGTGGAATTCCTTGGTATGGGAAATACCACACCCGTTTTGTGTCAGAAGTACTGCGGGTGTAGTTGGAGTATGAGAGTAAACAAGAAACAGGAGGAAGAGCAAGGTTTTTGCTCTGTAACCTAAATGCTATTGTTTCTGTCTTTACATAGCTCACCATCAAAAGTTATGGTTCTCAGTTTTGAATGCACATAAGGATCATCTGGAGTTCTTACTTACAATTTAACTACTAACCACCACCACTTTTAGATTAGACAGTTCTAGAGGGGGCTCCTAAATCTGTATTTTTAATGTCATTAAGTGATTCAGATGCCGATAGTATAGTGTCACACTTTCCAGATAATGCTGTAAGTGAATAGACAAATGCATGTATAAGAAATCAGAAGGTGATGATTGCTATCTATACAAAGAGAGTAGAAGAAAGAGTAAATCATTTTAGAAACAAGAAGCAGAGGAAACTTCCAAGAAAAAGTGATTTTTTTTTCCCACCCACATCTTTAATAAAGTAAAAATTTGACTACTAGAAAAGAGAAGAGGAAGACTCCTTTCCATGAAGGGAAGCTGGCACAAAAAAGAAATGGAGGAACGTGAAGCTATTATTGTTTTAAGGAAAAGTAAGGAAACATAAAAATGGAAAACAGAGTATGGATTGTATAAAAAAGAAAATGAAGAAAAATTAAGTAATGCTAAGATACCTTTATATTATACTAATGACAAGCTAGATTTAAAGCAATAGAAATATATAATTTGGAGTTTTCAAAAAAGATAAATAAATCCAGCAAAAATGTAAAAAACAGAAGATGGAAGAAAGTTTTAGATTGAGAGTCTTGTTTTGTATTATTTGGTATTTATGAAAAGTTCTGGAAGTAGTATATCTTATCTGCAAGTTTTATGTACAAAACAACAGTTTACCATTAAGCTCAAAATAATATGATTTTATAAGTTTTTCAATTTAACAAAACCAAATGTAAACTTCAACTTTTAACTGCTCAAAGGATATATTAGATTTTTCATTTACTATTTCACCACAGCGTACTTTAACCAGTACTTTAAGAAAAACTTCAGTATAATTTAATTAATAAAACAAAACAAATGTGCCCTGTAAATCAGATAATCTATAAACCAGTGCAAAAGGAGATAGTACAAATTAACCCATAGGCTTTTAGACCCACTCTGTAATTAAATATCAACTTTACTTCCAGAAAGGTCATGCTCAAAAAGCCTTTGGACATCTGTGTGTGCTTAAGAGTCTGGGAATTATAAAATCTGAGCAGTAAATTGTAGTTCTTCGTTAATTTAAAATTAATCCCTCTGAGATTGGGAGGAAGAAATAAGGGCAAAGGTCTTTCCTGTTTGGAGAGTGACAAATACTTAATTCTATGAGTCTAGGTGGTTGGACTATCATGTCTAAGTACTATGAGAAATGCACACATCCATATATGCATTCATGCTAAACTAGCTAACCCCATTGATGCCGCTATAGAAAAAACTGGGGTGTAATTTTGTGAGATGTATGCACAAGAATGAATTGTGAATTAGTGCCATTTTCAGACAGGTCATTTATTATTTTCTGAATTAAGCACTTTTTAGGTCAGTTCTTCCTCTTGCTTTAAGAAATGTGTCTTCAAATGGTTTTATAAGGAGATGAAAATGAAGCCTGTCTACTACTGCCTCAACACCAGTGCTGTGTGGAGGCAATAGTGATTGCAGCCTAACTTGCAGAAGTGGGGATTTGTGGGGACTGCACAATGAGTGTAGGGTACTGTGGTGTGAAGGGGTTGGTAGGGAAATCACACCAGTATAGAACTCTAGAAAAGTATACAGATGGCCTCAACTCTGTTAGGAAACAAGTCTAGATTAGAAATTTCTCAATATACTCAAAATATCAGCAGGAAGGTAATTAACTCAAATAGCTAGATTAGTTTATAATGGAAGGATTGAAAAGCAGGGGCTCAGTGCTAGCCCAAATAAAATGTAGACCTTTTTTGTCATAGAACACTGAGTTGATGAAAGTTAGTGTCCAGAGCAAAGTATCATATGATTGTTTATTTCTTGCCTCTATTCTTTGTAGATTTCTCTTAGCCACTGGGAAGAAGGTTAGGAGAAAAATGAGAACTGGTGGGATTTAATTATATACAAAAGAATAATGCTTAAACGTAGATGAATTCCGTTGTCCTAGACACAAGATGATAATCGACCTCAGGGTAGGTTGCCCCAAAATAGGCCAAAATGGCATATTGTTTAGTTTTAATTAAAGTTACTTGCGAAACAGCTGGTGTAAGGAAGACACTCTGAGCCTCTTCTCTATCATCCTAACAGCAGAAAATAAGTCTCCTATGTGAAAGGTACCCTCTCTGCACAAGGAGGTAATGAGACATCCTTATCACCAGAAATAGGGAATTCAAGGCTGAGAAGCCTATGTAAACAAACTCTGCTTAGTTTCTTCACTAATTAGTACCCAAGCCTAAGTTTTCTTGTCTTGTCAGTACTTCACAAATTCATTATTTCTTTGTCTAAAAAGTATATAAACAGCCTGCTTTTGTCACTTCTTAGATCCCATATCGATGGGACCTCCATATATTCCATATATACAAAATTAAATTTGATTTTTTTTGTGTTCACCTGTCTCTTGTCAATTGAATTCTTAGACCAGCCAGAAGAACCTAGAAGGGTAGAATAAAATTATTTTGTCCTTATCAATGACTTAGGTGCAGGCTATATGTTTATGGATATATAGGACAGCTCTTGCATTTTCCCTCTCTTCCTGCATTAGATGGCCTGAGATTCAGAGAACTAGATTGTCTACTTACTGTACACTATGTGCTTAATAAATCTGAGTGCTGGTTTCCACGTTAGTAAATCTGGATAATGATGCATGACTTTAAGGATGGTTATAATATATAAATTAGATACACAGCTCTATAGGCATTAAATAGTGACTATTATATCACACGTTCTTAGTATATATTAACGTCAATAATTTATTAATTAAATATATTTCTAAAATCATGGCATACCAGCTGAACATTAATTATACAATTGTTAAACCATACAGTTTTAACTTGGAGACTAGAAGAAAAAAAAACACAATGATGTCTTGATGCATTGTTTTCTAAAAACATACAAAGCATAGATAAATATATTTTAAAATATATACACAGAGTTAAGAAATTTCAAAGGATAGTCATTTAGTGACACAATCTCAATATATGTACATATCCTTTTTTCAAGACAATCGGCATTTTGTATAAATAAATTAGGTGCTTTAATGGAATAAAATTCTTAAAAGTATGTGACAAAAAAGTTCCTTCCCAAATTTCTAAAAATATACACATTTTTGTCATATTTTATTTTTACATGAATATAGCATATTAAAAAACATTTTTTCTTTAAATGTTAAATTTTACTGTCACCTTCTAAAGTATATATGACCATACTTTCATGTAAAATCTATCGACATAATAAGTATTCAACTTTGTTGCTTTTTAAAACTAGCACATTTACTTGCTCTGTACTAGTTATTCAGAGTTGTTCTACATTCTTACACTTTGCTGCTATTGTCTGTCTATACTAATTTTGAAATCTTCTGACAAGAAACAGGTTGAGATAGGAAAACAACAAAAATAATTCAGTTGTTATTATATTATGTTTTGTAATGGACAGGCGTTTCATAGTAAAAGCAGAATTGGCCTCTACTTATGCTATTAAGTTGATTAAATCACAATTATTGGTGTAAGTGGGTTCCATGTTTATCCACAGGCACAGACTATAACTATTGTAAGAACAAAAGCTGCCTACCTTACTACACATTTAAGAGATTATATATGAAAGATGGAGGGTTTTTATGGCTGACATAAATATGTGAATAGCTAAATGTAGAGCTTAAGCAAGTATGAGATACTTGTGTAATATTCTTCACATTTCAGTTTCTTTTTCTACAATATTTATTTATTTATTTATTTATTTATTTATTTATTTATTTTAATTTTGTCTTATTTTTAAGGAGGGCGCAGCTCACAGTGACACATACTGGGATCGAACTGTCAACCTTGGTGATATTAGCACTACACTCTAACAAACTGAGCTAACCAGCCACCCTGATATTTCAGTTTCTATCAAACATTATGGTGTGAGAAATGGGACATGAAACAATAATTTTCCTTAAAGAAAGATGAAGGCTTACTTTCCAGGCAAAAATGGCCATTAGACGGAAAAATTGCATTCTATGTTCAGCACAAATATTCTTTCAAAATGTGGTAAAAAATCATACTCAACAGCATAAAACTTAATGGTTACCATAGACTTCCAGGTATCAAAAATGATTCTCTCATAGAAAGATATTATGTTTAAAACACTTTCTCTTAAACAGTGACAATGGCTCCCTCAGGGGTTCACTTGACATATAGAGTAGGTGCTCTGTGAATATTCCTAGATGCTTTTTGACTATAAGGATTAATTTGTTATTTTGATTATTTGAAATACTGTATTGCACTCTATTTCTTTGTGCTGTATTAAAACGCCATCTATTTTAGCATGTATTGTCAATACTATATAAGGTTGGGAGTAAAGGAAGTGAAACATTCAACTAAATATACACCATTTTTCTTTAACTTTCTGATAATACCATAAAATAATCTTCTTTTATGAAAAACAAAGTTTTTATCAAGAAATTACAATGAGGGACAAAGCAGAAGGCTGGCTGGACAAAGTTTATTAGGAAAAATGCACAGACAGTAGCAGAAGTAAGTCAGTGTTTCAGCATATCAGACAGTACACAACAATCTGGGAGGACCAAACATTAGAATCCAGGAATGGTCTCCTAACCCTTCCATTGCAGAGCTTTTAAATTGCACGGTGGAGGAAGCATTTACCTTTTTACTCGCATTATCTATAGCAATTAGCAGCTATGACTGACAGCTATGTTTTCGAGAAAACTCAGCATTCATGGTCAGGTAATACCAGCTCCTCCCTGCTATGATTCACTTGAGTTAAAGCCTTATTCTTGCAGCGTATAATGTGGTGGAAGAGGGGACTGATTCACCACCACATCATTCTAACAGGTAACTGCCTTAACTACCAGGCTGTAGGAGGCTGTACAGAGCTCTACAGGAGACCAATTTTCTCTAGGGAAGTAAAATGTACTTCCTAGTCAAACCCTCTCAGCCTAAAATATGACCTCTATGCAAAGTTAGTCAGTGACTTATGTCACTTGAATAAGAAAGAGTTGTGAGTCTAGGCAGTGACAGTGCCGTGTGAGGACTGGAAGACAGAAGAGATGATAAGAAAAAGGAGAAAAAAAGTACAAAAGTGACCTTGAAGCCACACAATTATGGGCAGAGTTTGGCCTAGGCGACCAAAAATATCGGTCCCAAGTTGCAGATTGGAGCTTCGGGGCTTTTCAGTAAATGTACTCCTAGTGTTCATCACTGATTTGTGGGACTGTATCAAGTGGTGTAATACACATGTTATTAGAGAAGAAAAGAGGAAAAATAAGTAGAAAAAATGCTTTTGTAGTTATTGCCTGGAAAATTAAAACATTTTGATATATATATATATATATATATATATATATATATATATATATATAATATGTACATATATGAGTGATCATATGTAATCACATAGAATCAACCTGTGTATTATAATATATATGCATATATGAAATGCATATAATCAATATAGGTCATTATATATAATCATATCATTATGTATAATTATATATATATATATATATATTTGAATTGTAAAATCACTTAATGTATTTTAAAATTTTATACATAAATCATATAATCATTTTATATGTATACTAAATTACATGTGTGTATATGTGTGTGTACATTATGCATTATATATATATATGGGACATATATATATAATACATATATGTCATATATTGTATTATGTAATATAATATATTATATAATATATGTATTATATTTTATATATTATGAACAATATGCGTATATATTATGCATACATAAATACATATATAATATACTATGTATAAATAATATACGTATTATATATATTATACATAATACGTATATTATATATACATATATATGTATATATATGTAATATGTATATATGTAATATGTATATATTATATATATTTCGATTTAGCCATAAAAGAGGAAGAAAATTGAGGGCATTATGCTAAGTGAAGTAAGTGAATCAGAGAAAGAGAAATACTGTATCATTTCATTTACTTTGATTGTTCGGATAGTTTTATTTAAAAAATAATAAATATTAATCATTAAATACTTACAGTCTATATATTTAGGTCTTTAGGAAAGTAGCCTTATAAGTTATTAATGCAACTTTGTAAAACTCACAGGTTGGCAATTAAATTACAGAATTTAAACCCCAAAATGAACATAGATACCATTTGCTTTAATAAGCCAAGTTTCCAGATTAGGAACATGAGGTCCAGAAAAGCCAGGTAACTTGCCTCTGTCAAAGTCTTGTGAGCATAGGAAAAGAACTAGAATCCTTATCTTCTCACCACTTTTTCTACTTTTTACTTATCATTTACAATTAATAAAAAATAAAAACTGATTGAGTAAATGAAGATGGAAATAAATATCTTACAACCTAAATTTAGCCAGGTATTTTCATAGCTAATGATACTATCTCATTAAGTTTAGGTCAGTGTTCTCTCTTTTATTTAAGAAGTAACTCATGCTATTATTTATTTCTTAAAATGCTTGATACCTTATAATTTTTTTTCTAAATCTAAAGACTATACAAAATCTTCTTGAATAATGGCTTTAAAATGTTATGTGCTAAATCAATAAATGTAATTGAAGCTTTAATTTGCTCTAATAAATATGTTTATTCTGCTTAAAGGTTTTAATGTTGAAGTAAATGAATATATATCCCAATTTGTTTAAATTAAACACATTTTTTACTTCTTAGCAGAAACTATTATTTGGCAAATATTTGCCTTCAAATTAATTTATATTTTTAAACCAGCAAACAAATTACTTCAGCATATCTATGCAAACTCATATTTATTATTATTTTACAATCTTCATTTACATAATATTCACCTGTTATAATTGACTATGAGTTTTTCAAATATAATAAAGTCTCATAATATGAAAATGATAAAATATATGTAGACCTTTGTTTTATAAGTTTTCAAAATAATGTCAGGAATCCAATTCTGACTGAATAAAAGAAGCTATTTTTTCATTGCACATAAATGCTGTGATGTCTATGAAATAGGATCCTAGTATATATTTTTGTACTCTAGCTAAAATAGTATTTTTGGAGAGTTTATAACAGTTAATTAACTTTGACATATAAATATAGTTCATTAGTGTAATATAAATTTAAAAAATAATAGCTATAAATTAGTATATTCTCCTTTATTTAAAGTATTAAATATAATTTGAAGCAGACTGAAAAACATATTAAGGTCACATGTTGATGATGTTAAATCTACACTATTTTACATGCAATTTTTAGACATGACAAAGATGTGATAAATCCTTGTAGAACTGTATTTGAAATTAAACACATAATAATGAAATCAATATTTGTTCAAAAATAAAAAACATATTGTTTAGAATTTATACCATCAATTGACTCCAAAGTTGGGTTTGTTTCCATCTTGTCACATTTAAATAACAATCGAATATGTTGTTAAGCAGTAACTAAAATACCTTCTTAGTCTTTATAAATTATTTAGTTATTTACATTTTCTTCTTCATTACATTATCTTATAAGGCAATTTACAAATTTGGTTAGAAACTGTGCATCATAGTATGAAATTACTTTAGAAACTATTTCTAGAATCCTATGGAACTGATAGATTCCGCTGGAAAATTTATGAATTCAGAGATCCCTTTCATGCAACGTCATGATTATTGGTTGCATGTCATTGCCACTACAGCATTTTAAACAATTTTAGAAGAATACTTTTGATGATTTAGGGGTTACGATATACGTCCTATAATAAAAGAACATTTAATTTTAAATAAGATACATTTGGATTTTTTTATTTGATGTATTTTTACTTTAAATTAAATTTCTTAGAGTGCAGAAAGCTTAATTTGACCAGAAAGCTCTTCTATTAAAGGAGAAAAATGGAACATTATTAAATAAGTATGTGGTACCTATATTAAATATTTGAAAAATAATCATCTATAAGAGAATTGAATTATGTATGCAATTTTTTTCCTGGTGGTGATAAGGGCTATTTCTAACTCAGCAGTTAAGGGTTTAAATGTAAATTAATTAATATGTTAACCAAAGTGATCACTATTATTACTGATACCCAGTTAATAATTATTATTTTCATTCAAACTTAAATGCAAATAAAAGTGTTACCTTCTGTTGACTAGAAAAGCAGGTTAGAAGATTTGGAATCTGACAGATCATTTTGTTCTACATTCTTCTATCACTGACTTTTTTTAGGTCTTATTAGTTCATTTCTTTAAACCTTGGTTTTCATGTTTGTTATATGTACCACTCTTAAATTTCTTTAAGAGCACAGTGGCTGAGGCAAAATGATTAGTAAATGGTCTATACTATTTTATTGTTATTATTGTATAGTAATAAGCTGTGGCGAACATATATTTATATTGGTGAAAATGTACTGATGCTGGTGTGCTTACACAAAGTCTGAAATTCATCGTCCTAACGTTAGGAAGAGTCTGACTTAGTAAGACTAACGTTAGTAACACTTGTCCTAACGTTAGGAAGAGTACTAGATATTTGACTGCTGACAGCTTTCCAGCCCCACTCTTCCAATTTCACTTGTTCTTTGCACTAGGAAATACTGGGAAGAATGCCCAGGTCCTCCCTCCTTTGCCTCTGGCAGGATGTCCAATCCACACAAGCCCTCATCATGTGAGAAAACCTTTTCACAACCCCATTGCTGCATCACCCTAAAACCCAAAAGTAATTGCCACTATCAGCATTCTCAAGCCGTTTTTGGACCTGCTTGGTAATGTGCTCTGCTATTCCAAATCCTAATTCTGTAAGAAATCTCCTGTGCTTGTGTATCACCATCACTCCTGATATCCAAACCAAATTCTAGATGTGTGTGTAAGAGTCCACCTTGTGTCTTTGGGGTTGCTGCAATAACTGACTTAGGCAATTTGAAGTCTTTCTAATTTTTTCTCATGTTCATTAATTATGGACTCAGTAGTGGCTTATGATAAATAAATTTCAGATAATAATCTTCATTATATTTTATTAATTTCTTTGTACAGTAGTCTCCTTTTATTTGTGGTTTTGTTTTCTGCAGTTTAAGTTCCCTATCGTCAACTGTAGCTTGTAAATATGAAATGAAAAATTCCAGAAATAAACAATTCATAAATTCTAAATTGCATACAGTTCTGAGTAGGGTGATGATATCCCAAATCATCTAGCTCTATTCCACCCAGTCCGTGAATCATCCCTTTGTCTAGCTTCTCCATGGTGCTGCGTAAGCTCTTTGCCAGTTAGTCACTTGGTAGCCATCTCAGTTATTCGATCATTTGTTGTGGCATCATAGAGCTTGTGTGTTCAAGAACCTTTATTTTACTTAATAATGGCCCCAAATTTCAAGAGTAGTGATGCTGGCAATTCAGATATGCCAAAGAAAAGCTGTAAACTTTATCATACTAATGTATGTATAGGGTTTGGTACTATCCGCAGGTTTAGGCATGCATCTTGGAATATATACTCCATGGATAAGGGGTACTACTGTATATTCTAAGCTCTATTTTAAGTGTTATACATGGATTAATTCATTAGTTTATCACAACATCTATTTCAGGTAAATAGTATTATCATCTTTTATTTCACAGGGAAAAGGAGGGCAGGGAAATTGACACAAAAGTGGAAAAGCGGGGCCTTATATCCAGGCTTCAGGTCTCTTGCTCCTATTCATGAATCCATGTTGTTCTATATAATGCTGGAAATCATTTGAAATAATATTAAGGAAGACATTCAGTGTGTGAGGTAGACAGGTATATTGGTGTGGGTATATCATATGGCACCAAAACACCCATTCTCTAATTACTTCCAGGATTCAGGATATCTAAGGGTGTCCTGAAAATATTCCATACACTAAGTAATTAAGAAATATTTTCATTAGTAGAGCAATAGTATCTTAAAATAATGCTTCCTTGGCTTATTTTTTTATAGAGGGAGAGTGCTGGGAGAAGATGCTACAATCAAAAAAGTCTCCCTGATTTCAGTGAACATGGCAGAATCCCAAGGGCTATTAGGACCTAGAGAACTGACAAAGCAGATCAATCAGATGCTTTTGTAACTCTCATATATGTTGGAGGGTGGGAGCTTTGTTCCTACACAGTTCAGAGAGCTCCAGCTTAGAGAAGTCACTATGAGTACAGCGTTCATTTGGGATGTCAAGGAATTCCCTCTAGGGACCAGAATAATATAAATACATTTACCAGCAGGTGTTTTACATTCCCTGGGTACCTATTTCCTCAGTACTGTCACTTCCTTTTAAGAAGTTTGCTATGACCAATTGTCTTTATATTATATATCCCTTAAAAAGAAATGGCTCTGTAAGATATGCTGGCACAAAAAGAAACGGAACTGCTATGGCATACACCCTTGAGTGGATTTTCCCTGGAGCATCATAGAAATGGGAAATCTTGTCAGTAGGTGAATTTTGAGAGGTATTTTTCTTTGATAGGAGAATAAATTTTGTAATAGATTGTTGCTTTTTAAACATTCTGTTGTCCTACATTTCCTCAACCTCTTGCAGTTAGGATGGTAAGAAGATGACATCTGTCCAAGGGGCTATGAGAGAAAGTAATGGGTGTTAGTATTGCCCTTCAGCTTTTCATTTGCCTGTGGCAACAACTGAGCAAGACTCATGTCCCCAATGATGCAGCTACAAAACAGTGAAACTTCCATTGTGTGTGGTTCTGAGTGACTTTCAGAGCGGAGCCCCTTCTGAGTTCTCCATCTTACTAAGACTTGTACCTATAACAGGAATGAAAAGAAAACATTGGCTCTGTTAAATAACCAAGTCAGTAGGATCCTACCTCAGTATGCTGTAGCTTATCCTGACTAATACTGATAGTCAATGATAATTCATGGGTGGTATCAAATACTTTAAAAAGATATTCAAGTACTTACCGTGTTTACCCGAAAATAAGACCTAGCTGGACCATCAGCTCTAATGTGTTTTTTGGAGCAAAAATTAATATAAGACCCAGTGTTATTTTGCTATAAGACTGGGTTAATATAATATAATATAATATAATATAATATAAGCCTGAGTCTTATATTAATTTTCGCTCCACAAGATGCATTAGAGCTGATGGTCCAACTAGGTCTTATTTTGGGGGAAACACGGTAGGTGGAATAAGATTAGAATATTAGTTACAAATATATTTAAACATGGGTTAAAATGTAGACTAAAGTAAGTGCTGAAAACTAAAAGGAAGATGAGGGAAAGATACTTATTATTTCATCAAAAATTGCAACTTGCAAAAAAATTGTCTCTGTCTCCATATATGTGGATTTTGATGCCTTAGACATGTTAACTTCAAGAGCAAAATGGTTTCACTAAGGGACACAAAAGAAATTCCTTTGAATCAAAAGCTGCAAGTGGTACTTTGCATTTTTGGACATGTTTTACTGGGTGACCAATTTGTGAGTCTTAACAAGAGGTGAAAACCAGCTCCCACTATCCAAGCTGAAAAATAGTTACTACTCACTAACCCCAACTCCCTTTTTCATAGAGAATCAAAAAGTCACCGACTCTCATCCAATTGGATATTCCTGTCCTGGATTTTAGTTTTGATTTTAGTAATATGATTTAGTAGGAAACAATAGAAAAATCTTTGTGGTGGCAGAAGTACTGAAAAAATCAAATTATAGCACATAATTACAGAAATGTCATTAGTGACATCTAGTATACAGTGTAAACTCAGTGGTACAAGCCAGTTCAACTATCAAAGGAGCACTATCAAAGGAGTCTTTAGTGGAGCATGCTGAGGGATAATGTTGGCTGTGGTCAGGGGTGCACAGCCTGTGGAACCTGCTTCTCCATCTCTAGTCTTGATTTCATGAGCTATCTACAGATAATTCAACTAATTTCTTTTTTTTTTTTTTTTGGTTTAAATCACCTATTATCAATATCTAATATTTCAAATGAGAACTTCTGACTAATGCAGTTATTCAGTGAATTCTGGCTTTTTATTAAAAAAAAAGAAGACTATAAGAGAACTTTGACCAACCAGGTTCAAACTGAAAGGAATAAGAACTCAGTAACACAATGAGATCAAGGAGTATGGTTACTGGAAGTAGAAGTATGAAAGAACTGAAAGAAGAGGAGATTAAAACCAGGGACGCTAATCTTTAAATTAATTTGATGGAACACATCTGGATATATGAGAAATGGATGTCAGAGTACATAGCTAAAATGGAATGCAAATAAAAGACATTTGAATTGAGTTGAAATAGGAAGTTAGGCTCTTTGATTTGTCATTTAGTGGTCATTAGAATTGCCATTATATTTGCAATTATAGGAAGATTCATCTCTGATGAATGTGGGATTTTAACTTAGAGATCAGTAAAAAAAAAGTCTATGACAAAGATAAGTAGAAGTTTCTTAATATGCTATAAGATTCAAAGGTAAAGTTGTGAGTCAAAAGGCAGAATAATTATCATCTAAAAAGTGGGAATAATAAGAACAATGTTTAGAATGTGCCATTGCCCTGTGTCATGTGGAGGGTTTGTAATTAAAAACACATCCTTCAGAGAGGGAACTATTAAGGGAGGTGTTCCTAGGAGGAGTGAAATTTTAGTTAAGATGAAGAGATAGAAATTTCTGAGAAGGGGTTAGGTTAAAGGAAATGTGCTGCTAAAGGGGAGAATTACAACAGAAAATATTAGAAATATTAGGCTATCATTTATCATTCATTAAATACTCAATTCATTCAATAAGTAATATTGTTTCTCTCAGGCAGCAAACACCATGAGAAAGGCAGTAAATATGAGATGATTAAATCATTGTCTCTATCTTCAAAAGATTTTACAATCTAGAGACGGAGACAAAAAAAAAATACAAAAAACAAAAACAAACAAACAAAAACAAAAAGAAAAAACAAACATTTAGCATACTGCATGATAAATGCTTCACATATTTGATGTGAGCTGTAGGAAGACATATGCTAACTTGATTGAGCTTTGAGTTAAGGAAGATGGGAAGTCTTAGAAAGGAGGTTAGAGAAATTTACTAAGAGAAAAGTGAGATGTAAATTTGACCCGGGAATACAGAATAGGGACTTTTTTTTTCAGAAGAGTGGGGAATGAGAATGATGTCACTTAAAATCAGTTGCAAATAGAAGAACTAGCACTTACACGCAGTGTGTCGTTTAGAAATCTAAGTGTACTTGAGCATGGGTAAGGAGTGTGTGAGTGTGTTGTGTTCACATTGCAGGAAAGGAAGTGAGACTATTAAGAGATAATATTGGGAAGAGTTACAGGAGCCAGGTTTGAAGGGACATGGAAGATTTATTGGATCCATGGACCCACACAGTGGTCATTTCCCCAATCCCTAGGTCCATGGATCCAATAAGCTTACTGTGAACCAAACTTACATAGGACTTTGTTCAGTTCACAGTGGACTCACTAGATTCAATACTAGATCTTGGACTTAAGCACCAGAAATGTATGAAAGGCTGCTTGCTGACAGCCTTGCCAAGGATCTGGGT
The DNA here is from genome assembly GCF_057876585.1 of Rhinolophus sinicus. Lineage (NCBI taxonomy): Eukaryota > Metazoa > Chordata > Mammalia > Chiroptera > Rhinolophidae > Rhinolophus > Rhinolophus sinicus. The sequence continues at coordinate 32,376,808 of NC_142517.1, forward strand.
GATGGGTGATGGTAACTGCTAAGAGCTAAACTTATGGAAATTAACCACAATTTACTGTCCAAGACTTCTCGAAGTTTCAAGAATTCAATAAACTTCAGATTTCCAAAATAATCACATCAGAGTGTGCCTGTACTTTTGTTGTCTAGGTGGAGAGACACATTTCTGGTGCTTCCTACTCTACCATCTCCCCAGAATCCTTTGCGTGATCTACTCTTTTGCCTCTGAGACACCATACCATAAATATCATTTTTTCAACTTACTGTGGATCAAATCCCCTGTACTGTTCACTTGGTTATTGCAAATATGATTTTCTGAATTCTGATGGTTAAGCATTAGCACTTAGCTCCTATTAATGTGGAGCCTTAGCAACCCCATGGATATCCATGGCTTTGCCTACCGTGAGCCATGAACTGCAGAGAGAATCATGAATCTTCCTAGTAATGCTATTGTTCATCTAACCAGGACAGTTCTGGTGGATTTTGCAAATGGTGTTTTCTCTTGACTCTCCTGTGAAACACAAATTTTGGAGCACTACAGCTCACCGCTAAGTCAGAGTAGCATTTGTTCCTTTGGAAGAAGGCAGATACAGTCCAAAATAATTAAATATTGGGATTACTTTTTAAACTCATAACAGAAATTATTGATTAAAATCAAAAACACTTTTTAGAACACAATGCCATGCGAGACAAAAAGTGATCTGGAAATCAAATATTTGGTTTTGTATTTCCAAATCAAAGCTTGACGGCATTGAAGCATAAACCTTATATCATACAATACAGAGTAAAATAAAGATTTTAATGACATAAACAGTTTTTTACCCTGAAGTGGCAGAGTTAGTACCTGAGATTGAATATTCTGAATTTAATATGATGAGGGAAAAGAAAGCAAATACAGGTCCCTTCTGTCTGGCCTCTTTTTTAGAAAACAAGCCAAATAGAATTAATGTAAACCTCCTAATAATTCTAAAATTATGAGGACAGAGATTTGTTCCCTATTACTGAATTAAGTGTCTGGCAGGAATCAATTTCAGATTGCACATCCTAAATGGGGTTACCACAATATTATAGGTAGAGAGAGGGAATCATATAGCTAACATCACCCCATGCCTCTGAATATTTCCTCAGCTCCCACAGATTAGTGAGGAGACATACAACAACCATGAATGCCAAAATAGGGCCTAAAACCTGTTCAGAACTGAGAGCTGGATGCTTACCAGGGAGCTCTACCGGTAAAAGGCAAGGGAACCCTAGATCTGAGAATATAAAATAAATGGGCAAATAGGGAAGTGATCAATGATAATTCTGTCCATTACTCAAAGATCAGCAGTGACAACACAAGTTGGGGTTGGAGGCTCCATCATCATGGATGGAACTCTCAACTCTCCAGATTCATCACCATGTAGTGCCTATGCTAAAAGACGAGATGTGATCATCACGAGCACATTAGGTCCATGTAGTAGGCACCCTACTAGGTAATATCCACAGTACATATGAATGCTGACCGAACACAAGGAGAATACCGTATGCGAGAAAACTGAATTTAACGAAACCTTCAGCCATCCCTAAAGCTAAGTCTTATAGAAGAAATGATTGATTGCCTTGAATTGGCAAGATCAAATTTTTGTAACCATCAAAAATGGACCTTATAAACTGAGCTGAATTTTATAAAATTTCATGTTTGCACTATTATAGTCTACAAAATATTGAATCTGCTTTACATAACACGGAATTATTTATGTATTGGAAAGCAGGCTGTTGGTATTAAAATCTGCTTATGCTATTGACATCAAATTAGGCTTTCAGAGGCACAATGACTGAAGTACTCAAATGCTCATTTAATATGATCTTTTGATATAAAACATATATAAAGTATGTTAATGTTATATTACTGGTCAGGTGTCTGGAATAGAGTAGCTTATGGAAGAACAACACTCCTGGTGAAACTAGAAAAGCAATTAGGAAGAAAGAGGGATGGAGGGATGTGGGTAGGGAGAGAGGATAAAGAAGAGAAGGGAAGAAAAACTGAGAAGAAGAAAAGGAAAAAAGAGAAAAAAATAAATGAAAACTATATGTTTTGAAAGCCCCTTACAGTTACAGAGGCAGCTAGAATTTGAAGAACGTACACTCTGGAGAGAAAGAAACACAGATGTGAACCAACATTATATGAGTAGCTTTTTTTCTCAGGGATTGTGCTTAATTTTATGTAAGGTACACGCTGGAAAACTCAGACAGAAGATTGCATTTTAAAGATAGAGAAGCCAAGAGACCTTAGAGAAAGTTCATAGTGATACAATAAAAAAAAATAAATAAATAAAAATGGATTTTAGAGATTTTTAGGTAACAGGACTTGAGGGGACAAAATCCAGGAAACAGAGAGGAACTCTTCCTCAGTAGGTTTTTTCTCCTCAAAGCCTTAGCTGCTTTCTTAAGATGCTCAGGGCCAGAGGTTAAGGAGCTAAACAGAAAGTCAATGAAAAGCAGAACAAAATTTGTTGTAGTCTCACATTGCCAAGAAGATTAAAGTTGAAGTTTAGGAGGAGGGACTGGGCTACAACTGCCAAATCCCCACTTGAGACCTATGAAGACTTAATCATAGAAATGTCAAGAAATGTGAAGGGTCTGAGATTTTACCTCAAATATGCACCTGCTCCTGTTTCACAGATGCTGGCAGGATATATGAGACTCCTGAGTCAGAGGCATAGGGCTTTATTACTAACAGCACAGCAGGTAACACTTTTGCTCTGCTTCTCACTGACCCTCAAGTGCCATAGGGGAGATGTAAAATCAGGTCCAGGGGCGTGCTGCACACATGGTGAGTTTGGGTCACAGGGGAGAAACCTTGAGCTTAGAAACCTGCCAGTTTACAAGGGGACTATTAACAAACCTGCCTAACTTTTGCCCTTGAGGGAAACATTATCAATGTTATCTTGGACAGTAGAAAGCTCAGCTTTTATACCCTGGCTCGAAATAGTATCTTTATCTGCCAAGACTGTTTGTTATATAAACATCCTTGAGAAGCTATTTTGAAACAAAAGCTGACACAATACATGCAGAAACACCATGAAGTAAACCAGAAGTTAATTGAGACTTAAGGAAACTGATAACCCAACCTCAATCAGGTTGTCACTGATTAGATTAAGGTAACATATATATATATATATATATATATATATATATATATATATATATATATATATATATATATACCCCCCCACCCCCTTAGGGGCCACCTATCGGAAAATAAGATTATCTGTCTTTGGAAGAAGAGCCCATGATCTGGGCAACATGTGATTTTTAATACAAAATGTCTAGCAGTAAAGATTACCAAGTATACAAATAGACAAGGAAAAAGAAAAAGAAAAAAAAAAAAAAAACAGACCAATTGAAACAGACCTGTGAATGACTTAGTTCTTGAATTTACAGTAAATATTTTCACAGTGCAAGCTTTTCACTCACTTTTATTTATTTTTAAATATTCTGGAGTAGTTTTGAATTTATAAAATTCAAATTAAAAAAATCAGAGAAATTAATTTGTTGACAATGTTAGTCTTTTGAGTATTTATATTCATTTTGACAAATCTATTATTATATATCTTTATAAATAAAGAACTGGTTAGGATATGAATAAAGTATTCTTTATATGTATGGTTTATACATGTTTGGGGAACATTATCTTTGCTGAACAGACAGACTATAGCAGCAGTTAAGTATAATATATTTTCTGAAAGTATTAATTTTCAAAATTTAACTTCACCAGATAGAAAATAAAGCTGCAATAATTTTGAATATTTAACTATGTTAAAAGATATACTGAACAAGGAAGTACATTTGGCAATTTGAAAAGGTGAAGAGAGAGAACCCAGGCCTTTCAGGAAATTGTTTTATTTTATAAATACACATACTCATAAAAAAATATTTAAACAACAAAATGATGCATGTGGCAAAATATCAATAAAACAACAAGAAAATTTAAAAAATAATAATAAAAATTGAAAGGAACTTTTAAGGTGACATGAGTTTCAATACTTATTATGACTATAAAAATAATGTGATAAAATTCACTAATAAAAAAAATAAAGATTTAGATTGAGCCAAAAGTTCTTGTTCTGCATTCTTGGGCTGTCGGTTGGCCATAATCAAACTTCCCACCCACACCAGTGGTTTGGATACTTTTAGAAACTAAATCTTTTCCTGTACTCATCATATTCCCAGTACTAGTCCTGCATCTCTCCAGTTCTGGACTCTAGGCTCATATTTTGCCTAGAAGAAGAATGACTCATCATTATCTCTTCAACAGGATTATCATATATATTAATTACAATTACAATTTTAATTATAAAAATATAAATATAGAACACAGATAGTTAAGTGAAATGTAGATTAAATAGATGATTTTTACCTGGGAAAATTAAAAAGCATAAGAACAATGGGGCAATTTATAGAAATAAACGGTAAGTTTTGCTACATTTAAATTGTTTATATCCCCCTATAAAATAACAAATGAATGAAAATACCTAAACTATACTTACTGGTGGATTTTAGGATAATAACATTGTTTTCAAAATTAATAAATTGAAGAATCAAGTATCTATCTTGCTTCTTTCAACAAAATATGTGATAGGTTAACCTAAAGGTATATGAGACTCAATTTTTTCATGGAAGTATCCCAACTAATTAATGCAGAAAGTGAACGTGAAAATTATTTTTCCATTTTGCAATCTCTAATGAACCATTCTATCTACATAGGAATTATTAGTGGCTGCTCTCTAAAAGAGAGGCAAGCAAACATTATGCGCCTCTTGAGGAAGGCAATGCCTATGAAAAACAATCATGCGCTGCATAGCGCCATTCAGTCAACAATGGACTGCATATATGACGGTGGTCCTACAAGATGATAAAGGAGCTGAAAAATCCCTATCGCCTAACGATGTCATAGCCATTGTAACATCCTGGAACAATGCATTACTCATGTGTTTGTGGTGATGATGGTGTACAGTGTTTACAAAGTCCCCAGTAACATACAGTAGTGTCCTAGGCCTTCACATCCACTCACTGACCACACAGAGCCACTTCCAGCCCCCTAAGCTCCATTCATGTTAAGTTCCCTACACAGGTGTACCGTTTTAAAAATATTTTATTCCATAATTTTACTGTCTTTTTTCTATGTCTAGATGTGTGTATATATACAAATACCATTATGTTATCATTGCCTACATTATTCAGTATATTAATATACTGCATAGGTTTATAGCCTAGAAGCAATAGGCTATACCATATAGCCTAGGTGTGTAGTAGGCTGTATCATCTAGGTTTGTGTAAATACAATCTATTATGTTCACACAACCATGAATTCACCTAATGACACGTTTCTCAGAACATATTTCTATTGTAAAGTGACTTATGACTGTGTACAGAGAAAGAGGGGGGGGGAGAGAGAGAGAGAGAGAGAGAGAGAGAGAGAGAGAGAGAGAGAGAGAGGATAAAGTTTCTGGATTACAACTTATTACTTATGTTTATGTCACCAAAATGCAGACTGTGAGATATGAAATGCAATGTTTCCCGAGCTTTAACACGTATAAAAATTACCTAGGATTTTGTGAAAATGCAGATTCTTATTCAGTGGGTCTTAGGTGAGCCTGCACTTTTGCATTTCTAATAAGCTCACAGTTTATTTATTGTAATTAAAGTTTTCTGTGCTGCTGGTCCTTGGACAACACTTTGAGTAGCAAGCCTCTCCATGAAAAATGAATTGATTTTGAGCAATTGTGTGTGTGTGTGTTTAACATACATTTAAAGAGAGAGAAAAGCTATAGATGTAAAAAGACAATATATGGATCAACTACTCAAAATCTATAGACCTTATTTGGATTCTGATTCAAAAAAATAATATATAAACTATTTATGATATTTTTGAAATGTTGAAAATTGAACTCGGGCTAATGTTGGTGATATTAAATCATTCTTAATAGATTTAGGTTTGATAATGATATTGTAGTTACATGTAAAATATTTATTTTAAAGATACATCATGTGTATATATTTCTGTAAAAATATTTATGGATAAAATTTGCCTAAAAATTGTATGTGAGGATGAAGTGGTCAAGAGTATGGATTGGGCAGCATTGGCCTCAGGTTTAGAGTCACTGGTCCCAGGTCGTGTGTACATGGGAGGTCATTGTGTGTTTGTGCTTATCTCTTATCATGTTTGATGTTATAATAATTTTTAAATGTTTATAATATTTAAAATCATACAACTTACTAGTAAGAATCCAAAATAAAAATATATTGCCCACATATACTCATATAATACTCTCCTTAGGTAGAAATGTGGTTGTATAATATAAACACCTTACAGTAGAAAAAAATGACATCTCTTCCAAATTAACTAAAACCCTAAGAGTTATTATCGTGATTATAACAATGACATGCATCTTTTTAATCCTTAAATCCCAAAAATTTATTGGTTAGGAACTTAATCTTTGTGATCACGTCAGTTAGACATGGTCATCAGTTGCTGGTAGGAGTGTTAATAAGGTAAAAATTTAACAACATATTGCAAGAAACTTTTTAAAAAATATATTTTTAACACATTTTAATTTTAGGAAATTATCTCAAGTAAATAATCAGCACATGGAAAACTATTGTCATACAAGGTTAAGTATCAATTTTTATATAAGATTATTCTAAATGTGAACAACAATAATTAATTTACATGTGTCTAAGCAGAAAAAGACAAAACATTATATTTGAAAAGGACTACCAAAGATATTTTTTCCTTTACTAAATTCTAGCCAGGCTCCCCTCAGCCCTCTTCCCAACCAGATTTAACTTTGGCCTATAAAAACTCAAACAAACTCTAATATACTTTCTAATAGTACCAGGTCTCATCCCTAGGATGGGCCAAGCACCAACTTTAAAATGCCTGCATGAGAAAACAAGACTGGCAAAAGAATTTACTGTTTGTTCTAGTCAATACCTAAAGATAAGGCCTCTGTCTCTCAGCCTTCATAGGAGGGTAGCAGCCTAACTGCAAAAAGCACCAGTTAGCAAACCCAGAGGGCTTTCAGATGGATCAACCCCCTTCTTGATTTTTGAAATTTTTCTCTTCTCTGATGATACTGAGTCCCTCCTCAACCTCCTCCCTATTTCTTTGTTCTTTCTTCAAAATGTCTAGTCAGCTTTATACAAATCAAAGTTGAGTTCAGCTCATGCAGGGTTCTTTTTCCCTGTTGGAATAGTATGTCACTGAATAAATCTATCTTTACCATTTTAATTAGTGACTGCCTTTGTTTATCTTTGACAGGAGATGCCACTTAAAATTCAATGATCAGAATGATGTCAAGTCTCTGAAAATGAAGAGAACCAGTTACATGTAAGTGCCTCATGATTTCAAAAATGTTGAGAAATTAGAAAAGTGTGATGGTCATAGTAAGATGGAACAACACTCTACTAAGGGTCAACTATAAGGCAATTTTTATAGCAAACGTGAATCTCCTGGATTCCCAACAATAATTTAATGGCAAAAAAAAAAAAAAAAGCCTATGCAACTATTGTATATCTGTTCAATATCATGCATCTCAGAATACTTGAAGATGTGATATTGAATTTGTAAAAATATATATACAAATATAAGAAGTAAATGAACTAATTGAGCACACTTGCCCATGGAAAACGCTGAGCTGAAATAGCAAGATAGTTCATTTTAAAGTTAGTTGACATTTCCAGTGGCCCACTACTGGACAGAATGGTTTCTGCTTTGTTTGTTTATTTGTTTGTTAAGCCTTAAAGCCCATGGACCTACTGAATGAGCCGCAGCTGACTGTAATAGGAATCCATGGAAAAACAAAATGAGTTGTTTATGCTTCCACTGATGATAAAAGCATTTAAGAAATCTGGCATGTTGGGTACTTTATGTTGAATTGTGACTAAGTGACTCAAATTTGTATGAAAGACATAGAAATTATAGTGGATTGGAAACTGGGAAATGCATTTTAAAAAGGCATTAGAGTGTTTTAGGAAGTAGAGGACACATGTAAACAGAATTCATGGGACATTACAGAGATGTATGAAGATAGTAGAGAAGCATAGCAGGTAGGAGAGATTCATTTACAGCAGTGTTTGTAATGTTGTATCAATAATGAAAAATCAGCTCATGGATTCTGATAGTCTGAATTCCAAGATAATTTCTTCTCATTTTCCATGTAATACTAACAATGAGCCGGTGTAATCTAATAATATCTCTGCTTCTTATAACCTGAAGGTTCATCACATATAAGTACACACATAAACCCATGGACTGGAAAAATGTATTACAGAAGAAAAACAAATTAAATTGTTTTACATATTCCTTTTCACTGAGTAGTTGTCATCCAAAGATGTTTCATTTGTTTTGAGTCAAATTATTGATTGCTAGTAAGTGTATTTTTTCTAAATTAGATTTTTTTTCTATTCATACCACAGGCTTACAGTATTAGTGTCACTGTGGATGAATTGTTAATGTTATAAACTTTAAACATAGTTTTAGTTACTCCAGGAAGATTAGCTTCTTAGAAATATTTAAACATCATTTCATATTTTAAGATCAATTACTACATAAGTAAAGAGTTAAATTAATTGCACTTTACAGATTAATTACATCAATTTCTAGTTTGACATTATGCATTTGGAAGTAATTTTTACCCTAAAACTAATAGCTAGCAAGTTAACAATTTGCAGTTTATTAATGTTATATATATATATATATATATATATGATTTCACATGTTATATATATATATATATATATATATATATATATATGATTTCACAAGTATAAACACTTTACTAAAATTTAGTGTAGATTTGAAAATAAAAACAACCGATGTCCCTATATCCCAATATTAAAAATACTGTCCTCTGGTTTCTAAATATGTAATGGGAATTAAAATTAGATTTTTCTTTATTATTCAATTATATCCTGTCAGTTTTCCAATGTCCTTTAGCATTTGTTTAATTTAGGTTACGCCATTCTGATACACTTGTGTGAGACTTGAAAAATCTTGGCAAGAAATTTGTCACAGAGAAAATAGGACATATAATAAAACAAATACAAAAATTACCATAATTTTAATTTGTTACCCATGAAACCATAGGATGTTTCGCCATAAAAAAACAAGCATAATGGCAATGACTATATTACTCTTCTTGTCCATGAAAAGGTAATATGGAACCTAACATTGATTATGTTTACTGAAAGGTTTTGTATCCCTCATGAAAAAAAATTCAAATCATATGTCTTTGTTGATTAAACGATTTATTTCCTATGAAATTAAGGAAAAACCTAAGTTTCCTCAAATGGCCCTTCATTCTCCAAAATTATTTACTTTTCTAGCTTCTTACCCTGCCATTTCTCTGCAAAGCCTCTTGTTTCACATCAACCTAAATAGGTGCAATTTCCAAAAAAAAGAACCATGCTTTATTATTATAATTATTATTATTATTATTATTATTATTATTATTATTATTATTATTTTAACCTGTGCATGTGATATTCCACTTTGTTCCCTTTGGTGTCTACATAGGAAATACATTTCTCCTCATCCTTAATGTTTCAAATCAAACGTTGTCTCTTCCAGGAAATCACTCATGTCACCATTAGACAGCTAGACATGACCTCCCAGGGCCTTATCTATGCCTTGGCTACAGAAAATACCCTATTATCGTAAGAATTTGTTTCCACCTCTCACTCCAATTAAACTATAGACCTCTCAGGTGAAAAACTCATGCTCAAATGTTACTTTTAAAAGTTCTTCTTAGTACCTGACATTTTGTAGTATGTTTAATAAATCATGTAGGGAAAAAAGGAGTAGATGAAAAAGTTTAAATTGTTGTGTTACTCTCTAATTTTTTATTTGGTTTAAAATTGGGGGAAAAGCATCGTCAATATAAAGGTTAAAATGAATTACAGTTGAAATTAAATTGAAAAGTTTCTGAAACACAAAAGGAAAATTTGAGAAGTTGATTATTAAAATGTATTTTAAATAACACATAGGATGAAAAATGATGATACAGGTTTATCCCCCATAGAAGGAAGAGTCAATCTGCATGATAGAAACACTTGTCACCCCGCCCCCCACCACCCAAAAGAAGATGTGCTGGTCTAAAAATAAACCTTTCTTTTCTTTTGTTAATAGCTCCCTTGCTGCTCCCTTCTTTTTGTAAAAACCTGACGTTTCATATAACCTCTTAGAGAGTACTTCTGGTTTCTAAAGGGATGCTGCCAGATTCATGACTCTCTTAATGAAATCAATTAGATCTTCAAAATTACGTGTTTATCTATTTATTTTTTAACACTTATATTGTCATTAGCAGGCTAATATATTATTCAGCCTTCAGACTTTGTTAAGTTAAATATCTATGGTGAAATTTATAGCATAATAATTAAGGAAAAAATCTCAAACCAGGGGAAAAAAATAAAGTGGTCTAATAGGGGAAAGAAGCTAAACAAACAAACAAACAAACAACGAGTTGATACAGGACTGAAGGGTAGAGGAGAGAGAAATCTTAACTCATCCCTGACAGGTCATTCTTTGAGGCAGACATGAGGTTGAAGGGAAAAGTGCAGTTGGAAAGCAGAAGCAATCTCTTAGTCAAGTATTCCAGTGCAAGTGGATTATATGGTAAGTGTGGGCAACACAGGTAGGAAAATGAGACAGTTAGGAAATTGGACAAGAAAGGAACAGCAACAGAGCCAGCTACCATTGTGGGATTCAAAATGAGTTTGGCATAGCTGGAGCAGAAGATAAACATATGAGGAGATGGGATTTAGAGAAGAATCTGGCTTTGTCCACAAATAACAGAAAAAAAAACCAAGCAAACATTTTAAGCAGGAGAGTAACATGACAAATTTGATGAATGCCATATGGAACCGGGACATGGGGAGAACAATCTGTAAAAGACTGGAGGCATAGGAACAATTTGGAGACTCTCCCAAACAGAGTTGTTGGGGAGACAACTCTAAGTTGATCTAAGAGCACTGATAAAGAAACCCAGGGACTACTCACTCCCTGGTTCTTTTCTGAAATGTATTTCTGCTGTGGTACATGTATAAACTTTATCTGTGCTTTGTCAAATTATGTGGCATGTCAACAATCTTCATTTTCCCAAACCAGTTTAACAAATCTACTCTTTATCAAGGAACATATGTCTTGTAAATTTAGTCTTGTAGGACAGAGCTCTTAATCTCTGGGATCCGATACTATCTCCAGGTAGATAGATAGTGTCAGACTTGTTATTGCTTGGCGGTGTGGAAAAACACACACACATTGGAGTTGGTGTCAGAATGAGAATTGGTGTCAGGATTAGACAAGATTTTGCTTATTTTTCATGGGATTTCATGATTACAGATTGTTTGTTTATTCATGGCAGTGACTAAAATTAAGACACTGAACAGAGAAACTGAGCAAATATTAGAAAGCTGTATAAAGACATCTGGTCCCAAAATGGCCTGCATTGAAGAGACTTGTACCAGCTCAGCCATCATATGATTCAGGGTTATTTGGAAAAATAATGTAAATAAAATTTGAGGATAAAGTTAGGATTAGCCTATAATAGCTAAAGGAGAAATATTGGGGAGAAAATCTCCCTATTAGTACTCAAATTTTATTGCTCTGATTTATGATAGTTTCAAACATTTTAACATGTTGATTATGCATAATCTGAATTCATAGTAATAAATTAAAAATACAACTCACTGTGCATTTAAGACTATATAATCTATTGATTTATGTGTCTTATAAAAATGATATATATATATGCTATATATATGCTTCTTATGCTATAAATCAAAACATATGAAGGAATAGTGAAGATTGCATAAAGCACCTCTACTATGCTTAGTTTCCACAATTAGATAAAAAAACTCACATTTGATACTTTAAAAACTAGAGTTTTAGATTCCTGGTAGTACTCATAAATTATGAACTTTGTGTGATAATAAAGAAATTATTTAGAGTAATGCAGTTTGTGTGTGTATAAATATGCATATATACATTTACATATATAATGCTATATATAAATGATACATGTATATGTACATGTATACGGTATATATATATGTATATATGTATATGTATATATAGTGATTAGAAAAAGAGTAGATTCTGAGTTAAGAAAATAGAGTATTAGCTTTGACTAAATAAATCATGAAATAAATATTCTGCAAAACAATAATTAGAATATATTCTAAACACAGTAGTAAATGCTGCAATTTCTCTTTTCACTGGCCATAGGATTAACAATTTCACAAGAGATAGATAGGAACCATTATTATGGAAATCTGTGTTCATACCAAAAAGTATTTATTTTTACAAAGAGAAAAACAATATTTTAGGGCCATTAAAAGGTACATTGTGTTCTCCAAGTACAAAATAAATTTAGGGATATCCCATCCCATTTTGTAAAGGATGAGATGATTCATCCTGATTAGGCTTCCTGTTGAGGCTGAGTGGTTTTAATAAAAGAAGGAAATCAATGGCAGACCATTGGAATATAATGGATCTGTAATGCAATATTTTAATGAGGCAGCAATGAGAGGCCATTAGAATGAAATGGGTTGACCATCAACAGCACATAAAATAATTTATTAAACAAGCTGACATTCAAATAATAGGGATATACAAAAAAAAGTGTGAGGGTGTAATCTTATAAGTTTCTAAACTGAGGATTATTATCATTCAAAGAGAAAACAACATAATTTGCTAATTAGTTATATATATTGGGACCTTTTTAGCACCTCTAAATCCCATGTTTTGTGTAATTTATAATATAGTACAGTGATAATTCATAGTACTTTGAATAAAATCTGCAAACAATGTACAGTCTTTGAAATATGGTGAGGAGTAAGAAAAATTTTAATGAATAATTAGGTATTAATAGATTGTTTATTACTTCTTATCATAGAATCTATTTCCAATCTCTCACTTTTAACTTAATGCATGTTCTATGTAATCATTACCTAATTAGTATGATTTTATAAAATCACAAATAGTTTAGTAACCCCAGAAACATAGTTCATTTTGAGAAAGCTATAAATTGTATTTGTAGAACTGGTTACATTCAAGACGATGAGCAAGCACCCACTTCATGATAGAGAAACATCTACTCTTTCAATATTTCCAGAGAGTCTTCATATTGCAGCATCGAGGTTAAAATAATAATTCAACCTACCAAAGGCAATGACTGTTTTAATAATGTGAATTAAAACATGATTAAAATCAATTCAAATTGCAACTAGAATTGCTTCGAAATTAATGGTTAAAGCTTTAAATGGTTAAAGCTTTATAGTGCTACATTAAAAGCTTACTACTGTCAGTCTTTAATGAATTCATTTTAATCATCATGCTAAGTACGTATAATCAAGTGAATTTGGAGAAATAAAATTTCAGTCTTGTTGGTTACAAATGTTATTTTTATATCTTTTGTTCATTCATTGCTATCTTGGCACAAGTTAAATTTAAATACATTTCTTCAGGCAAAAATCCTGTTGTCCATTTGCCTTTTCCTCTGTCTTAGAATATAACAACACAAGCAGATTGCATGTTCCTCTTCCAGCAACTTGTTAAGTTTTTGTTTTAGATCTGACATTTTTTCCCCCTGCTTTGCAGTTGGGATGGATACACTTACCATACACCTCCATACGTGTACTCATGTACTCGGAGAGCTGTCAGAAAAATATGACTGGATAAATTCTTTCCTGTAGTAAAGAGATATAGAAAGGGAGGTTTTATTTTTCTTAAACAATGAAGAAATCACCAACTTTAAAAAATCATTTCCAAGAAAGATTAATTAACAACATAACTCATATCCCTTTCATATGTAATCCATTCATGGAGAGAAAATAATTTTTATTAAAATTCCAAATAAAACCAACATAAATCTATATTATAAATATACAGTTTTAAATAACCTCAAAGGTTTTGGAAATATTTATATTTCCTATGACTAAACCCTAATTCAGTTAAATAGTCTCTTAAAAACTATTATATATTTAATAGACTGATAGGTGAAGAGGTTTCAAGTTACTGAGGAAAAAACAAACAAACAAACAAACAAACCATATATATATATATATATATATATATATATATATATATATATACACACACACACACATATTTATTTATTTATTTATTTATTTATTTATTTATTTATTTATTGCAGTATAATAACCATTCCATGAGAGAGTAATATATAAGCCTTCTTGAAATCTGGAGGGGATGCCTGATGGGAAAAAAAAATTTAAAAAAAAGAACTTGGGTAAAGTTGAGGACTAACAGAACATAGTTTATATAATTTATAACTGCAAAGTAAAAACACTTTCATTCTTATATTCATAAATGTATTCATACAGCTAAGTGGTATTTTTAGTAACTCCATCTGGTTGTCCCAATCCAGAGTTAAAAGATAGCAAACATAGTTTTAATAATATAAGTAATGAACTAAATCAAAATATATTCCATTTAAGAAACTAAAAAATAAGGATTGATTCAAATGATTAAATTATTTAAATGTATGCAATAGATAACTATATTAAATGGTATCACATATGAGTAATGAGAGAATTTGATATCCTGCGTAAAAACAAAATCCTAATGCAAATTAGTAGGACGGTACTAAGGCAGGAGTAAATATATCACCTTTCTAGAAAACTAATGTTTGTTTTCATATACACAACTCAGTAAGTGGTATTTCATCAAATACATATTAACTGGTAATTGGGTGCTGGGATTACAAGAAATTTTTAAATTTTATTTTAGTCATTTACCTTATATTAATTTTTTGTCTGAAATGAAGTACATTCCATATTCAATAAAAAGATAAGATACATACTAAGAATGGAAAAGTAGAATTATTATAAAATAATATATTTTATTAATAAATATTAAAGTATTTCCAAAGAATATTGATTATCTTTCAGGTTAGTATTTCTATTTCTTTACTTATGATATGACTTTTTCAAAGATAGTGATGATGGAAAATCTTGCTTATGACATTTATGAAATAAATATATATATATATGGCCATTATAGTCACAAAATCAAGTCTCCATCCTGTAATTAGTTTGTCAGATTCCGTATAATAGGCACAGCTTCCAACTTCCAACTTAAATTTCAAGTTTATATTTATCCCCTCTTAATGTTCCTCAGGCCTGATGTAGGTGGGTTACCTGTAGGTGGGAGAAGATGTGATTAATCAGTTTCTTCCTTTCTTGGCCTTTCTTTATTAGCTTGCTCATGAAGTCTTCTGGTCTGCTGAATTTAGAACAGGCACAAACAGGTAGAGATCCAAAGAGATTAAAGGAGGAAATAAGGCAACTCACTAATACTATGTAATAGTAACTGGAAACATTTGCAGAAGTACCAAGGTACAAAATGAGGTGTTTGACCTAATCTGCAGAACTGTAAAAAAAAGAGATTCTAAAAATATGAGTCTTGAATTTTTCACCTCTATTCACTATAAAGAGGTAAGGTTGTTAGGAATTTTAGGAAGGACTTTTTTGAGAAAACTTGTTTGGAGAAAGCTACATAGCAAACTCCACCTTACTCAAAAAGGGATACTGATATTCCTTTAAGTCAAGAGACATGGGCTTTAGTGTTACTACTCAGAGACTTTAGTCTGCATCCCCTATAATCAGAAAAGTCAGTGGACAAGGGCTTAACATTTGTCTGCAAAATCCACAGGAAGAGTAGTAAAAGAAAATTGCTGTTGTTGGAGGATCAACCAGATTGAGTCTGTGTTTATTACTTAACATGAATTTTGATTGTCTAAAGGTACTTGCCCTGATTATGAAGCCTTTTGAAGGAGTCAAGAGAAATATATCTCTCACTGGGTAAATTGTGAAGGGGCTGTGAAAAAAACACACATAAAAGTTGTGTATGATTTTCATTCTTGTTTCAGTATTCCTGGTTAAGTTTGAATAGCCTTTGAGAAATGTGTTTGTTTCTTCAAGAGCAAATGGAAGTGAAAACTATTTGTGCATCCTTTTCACAATTTAAATGAGTATGGTTCATCATTCCCTCTTTGACATTTTTCTGGTCTAGCATAGCTCAGTAATGTTTTTCTTTTTTTTTTTTTTGTTGTTTTTTTTTTAATAGTAGCACCAATACCACTATTTAGGTCCCGTTATGTTTGGTTTAAAAGTGAATTCTCAATATTATAGGTTCCCAATTGATACTTGCACATTTTAACAAATAATTTCTTTAAAAACATCGTAATATATTAAATAAGACTCTGTTACTATTTTCCAAATATTAATGATACATCAGTGTTTTAATGCAAATTGTTTTTTAATCAATACCAAAATTTTAACTTATCATATCCTTGAACAATGTTTAAAAAATATTATGTACTTGACATTATGCTGGGGACTTACTAGAGAAATACAATAAATAAATAGTACTCTGGACTGGTCATTGTAAATTCCACCAGGTACATTTAGTATAATGTTGCCCAAATCAATGCATGGACACTTTACCAAGAACTAAGAAAGGAGATGGTAACATAGAAGAATTCATTCTGATACCATCATTCAGCTTCTATTTCTTCTATTTTTTTTCTCCTGTATAAGAATGCATCACAATTCCAATACCAGTTAATTTGTTTGGAACGAGCATCTGACAATCTTCATGGTGTTCTGGAAATATAAAATGGCCTTTGTTACTCTGTCTTACAGAATGGAACTGCCAGTCAATTCTGCTCCATACTGCTAGATAATAGCCATTTAAAATAAACTTATCTGGTTGACATAGCCAGCATTTACTCAACTCCTTCCTTCTATCTAGAAAGTACTGTTTATGGGGAAAAAAATTGTGATTTGGACCTTTTTTATTACTTGGCCAGGGACTAGGATCTCTTTCTCTCTCTGAATATGGTGCAGGTTTTTATAATTCTTTCATTTTCCTTGTTGCCGCTAGCTATCTCCTTTTAGGACTGTTGGTACACTTACTATTATGTGCCTTCTGATCATGCCACTGAGAAGTAAATCCTAACATTTTGTGGGAAAAACCTCAACAACCCTATCCAGATCTTGCTTTTTTGAGACAGCCAAACATTCATCCTTCGCTTATGGTTTCCTTCTTTAAATTAATTTGTAAATAAAATTTAAAATATTGGCTACTGCTTTTTATAAAGTTTGTCTTTTGAAGAAAAACTATAGAATTAAAGCTATTTTTGTGACTTATAGAACTAGTCCCACTTATTTATAGCAGTCTTTGTGTCTAAAATAGATTTCAGAAATGATTTTGTTTGTATGTTTTTCATGTAGTTCTATAGCATGTTTGTTGACTGTAAAATCATTCTAATTGAAATGCGATTGAACTTTGCAAGTAGTATTTATTTAAAAAGTTACATTTTTGTAAAATGCAAGAAACTTTGTTTTAAGTGAAAAATATTTTTAATTGTTACTAAATTTGAAGTAGCAGTTTTTCAATTTAATTTCTATTTATTTATTAGACATATTTAATCTATATCTCTAATAAAAATACATAATTATGTTTATTATCTACATGTTGATTCCTCACCTACTTTTTAGTTTTCTTACAAGATCCTAAGAACAAATCAGTCAGAAGAAAGATGACACAAGAATTTCCTCACTAATCAAATTTAATATGTCAATCTATGTATTAAACAGATAAACACTAAATCATTGTTAACTACTTTGAAAAAGTCTACCAAGTGTTACACTGGCATTTTTAAATCAAATTTAATTTTTATTCATATTTTATTATACATATTTTTATTACCATTAAAGCATAGAATTTATACAGATACAATACTCTATTTAGGATTGAGGAAATCATAACAGTCCATGGCAATTGTCCACTAATTAAAAGATGCATTCTAAATTATATCTGCATGTATGCACATACACACATACATAAAGAAACATACAGCAAAAACAAAGTTGTAAAAGAAAATGCATTAGGTGGTGTACAGTTGATTAAATCTGAGACTGGAAATAGAGAAGGTATGCTAAAGGAAAGCAATGGGTAGCTTTATTTTATACATGTTTGTTATGCTTTAGTGCACATCCTAAACATGTATGTTTTATTGTATTAAATTTAAAACCAATTTTTATGATACAAATGTATTGTGAAAAATTCATGAATACTGAATATTAGAGACTTTTGGATATTTTAATAAGATGTTCATATTTTTTAGTCTAATGATATGAAATGTCACATAAAAATTTCATTTTAGCCCATTTTAAATAGCCTGCTTTTATTTGTAGCTCTTGCTATGAAAATTTAACTGATAAAATTCACAAGCCATATTACTCAATCCAATGTTTTCATATTTAAAACATAATAAAATTATAATTTTCTTATTTATTTACATCAACCAATGCATTAATGTCTCAACATCTGCCAGTAAACATATGCTTCCCAGTCATACTAGTTAATTGTTTTTGTGAGGATTCTCAAGATCAAATAATTTGCACTGAAGGAGAAAAGGTGCTCAAATATTCAAATCAATCCCAGTGAAATGAATCATAAAAACTCTCTACTCATGCTAAGTTTACCACTACATCCTAAATCAGATGTATGGCTATTATTTTTGACACATTTCAAACATTTATTTAAAGGTACCTTTTCTCATTTTATTATATGACTTATTTGAATCTGTTGCATGGGTTTTAATAGTTCTTTCAGAATCTGATTGAAGGAGAGAAATAAGGCAGGCTAAATAACTGTGAATGATATCTAGTATAGACAGTTATTGAGTATATTAAACCCAAGTCACCAGTGATTTTCACATAATTTTTCCCTAAAAACATCAAAATGTGTAGATATGTTGAACTTTTACCACATTTAGAAATGTTTATCTATGTTTTTCTTGTCTGCCCCCCATTATACTATAGTAGAAACTATGTAAAGAAAGAAGAGTTTTCTTAACTCTGAAAAATACAAATTAGGGACTACTACTCATTCTTAAAACTGCCAGTGTCTGGAAGATTAAAAAAAAGATATTACGTCTTCATTCCTTGAATGGAGATTTTCACCATAAATTTCATTCTCTTAGGCCAAACATTAAATAAATAAAAATAAATAAATAAATAAATAAATAAATAAATAAATAAATAAATAAAAGCTAAAATTTTCTGCCTTTTCACTATTGGACAAAATTATTTTCAGAACCTTAAATGAATATCGAACTTACCCAGATGACCAACGAGTTAGACAAGACCCTATTTTTTTTCAGTCAGAAACAATAGTATAGATTATAGGTATCTCAAAACTTCAGCAAGTCATATGACTTGTTGATATACACTAACCTAAATTTGATGGTTTTTAAGACTGTGCATTGCTTGTTCATTTTATCATGTGCTACTTTTCTGTGATGAAATTTGGTCCTTCTGTTATACTACTGTTTCTTGCTGACTGATTACTAGTGTATCCTGATCTCATCCTTTTGCACACAGTTGATATAACAACAAATACCTTTTGAGATGAATCAGGGACACTGCAGAAATTAAAATATAACATTTAAGCTGGTAATATCAATATTAAAGTCAGCATCCTCATTGTTTGCTAAAAATTATAAGTGACTTCTATTTCTAAAGGCATAAAATCAAATTTTAAATACATAAACCAAAATCTCAATTCCTTTAGCAAAATACATAATGACTAATAAATATACTTACTTATTACAGTGTTATGTAATAAATACTGAGCATCTGTTTATCTGAGAGTCAAATGAGGAAGGACGAAGCTTTAATATTATAGTAGGATAAATAGTACATAGTTAAATGTTGACTGCTCAGGTTCAGGCTAGAATAAAAATCCTTCAGCAATACAGATGACTGCCAATTGACTTTTCTGTACTCCAAACTGTGTTTAGAAGTAAAATGCTGTATTTAGAAACCTGATTTTCCATTAATATATATTGAAAATGTAGTCATGCATTGCCATTGATTCAATGACATAATTTAATTACTACCTTCATCCAAGGGGTGTACAGGGGTGTTAGGACGACTATGATTTCCAATCAGTTCTGCTACCCGATGCATGAGACTAGACCTCAAGTTGTTTACTTTCTTGTGCCTGTTACCCAATTTTTGAATTTTGGCTTTTAGAGTAGATGTTCTATAAGGCTTTCGTCTCTTTAATGTTCTAATATTCTCCAAAACAAAACTATGGTCTATGGTATTTTAGGGGATTTTATTGACAATACACTATGGTGACCCTCCAATGAGTCAGATCCTTGTCTAATTCCATCCCTTTGAGTGCATTTGGAATCTATGACCTGTTTTGAGCAGTAGAAAATGGCAAGGTGATAGCATATCACTTATATAATTATGTTACATTGTATAAATCTCCATCGTAGTAGACTGGAGTGTGAGATTCTCCTGTTGGCCTTAAAGAAGCAAAGAGCCTTGTTTTGAACTTGCTATGGAGAAGGTCATGTGGCGGGAAATAGCTGCGAACTCTGGGATCTGAGGACAGTCTTCATTAAACAGCCAGTCAGAAGCAGGTCCCTCAGTTACAGAGCTATAAGAAATGCATTCTGCCAACAACCTCAATGAGCTTAGAAGGGAATTCCTCACTAGTCAAGCTTCCAGATGAGAATGTATCCTTGTTGATATTTTAATTACACTCTTACAAGATTTTGAGCAGAGGACCCTGCTAAACCAATCCAGACTCTTGACCCACAAACTGAGATAATGCGTATTGGTTTAAGCCGTTACATTTGGGGCAATGTTTTTCCTAGTTGTAGAAAATAAATATGGAGTATACCTCAGATCTCTTGTCTCTGGAAAATTGCTGATTGAAAATACAAAATGTCATCTCTTCCTCTCTTTCAAAAAACAAAACAAAGAAACAAGCAAATACAAACTCACCTGAGTGTGAGGGAGTCTTATTTTCCGGCTTATTTCAAAGTGGTATTTTTGTACCTTCTCTCATTGTCTAATAGTATACTAGAGGGGCAAATAATAAGGAAGGATGAGGAATTGTTATACCTCTCTTAGCAGGTATTAGGTAAAGCTTTTTAGAGTTGTAAGCATAATACATGGTGTATATATATATTTTAACTTTTGACCTGGTTTTGTAACATTAAGAATGATAGAATTGCATTACTTAATTTTCTTAGGTACCATCAAGTACTAGAGACAGCACTTGAAATTGTAACTCCATCACTTTCCAATAATTCCTTACAAATGGTCACAAATACTTATTGAGTAAATTTTCAGTAAGTTAGAGTAATTATCTGAAGACTTCATTCTCAGTTACTAACAAGCATGTTCATAATTCAAGTTTATTTACTTTTATTTACATTTTTATTTATGTGCAGCATTTCTGGCAAGATGCTAAGCTCAGAGCTCAGAATTAGAGGAGACTGAGGTGAGTGGCAATCAAACCACCTTGTTTAAAGGTGAGATAGGGCATCCGAGGAAAATTGAAATGACTGCTTAAAATTAGTCATTTATAATGTCACAGAATTAGGACAAGAACACAGGACTTGGCATTAACAAAATATATTTGAACGTTTGTGTAATCATATAAGATCTTGCAATTAAATAGCATTGAAAAGTGTAAAATAAAATAATCGTATGTATTCCTTTCCTTTAAAATTAAACATTGTTGATACCTTAACATTATGCTACCATTTTTACAGAAAAGAACTGTATTGCTTTGCACAAATATGAAATATCAAAAATGGAAGCATAAAACAGTTTTCACAAAAATGTACCACCAAGAAATTACCATCTAATGCAGTTTAAAACAATAATTGACTAGTTAATTGTTACATGGCTTTGAAGTGGCATAACAGAAAAGTGAATGAAACCAACAAAGTTGTCTTAAAGCCCATTCCTTATCTGTAACTCCTGAGGAAGTTCACTTGCATATTTAAATGAAGTTAGCTCTCATTAAGAAGGTGGCTCTTGAAAGAAGAGAGAGATAATGGAGTCATCTCCTTGAAAAGGTCACTGTAAGTAGTGGGACAATCTGTTCAAAGGCTCTGAAGTGGGACAATACCTAGTGTACTTTAAAATTAGTGAGGAAGCCATTGTGGTTGAGCAAAAGTTCTTGTAGTTTACAAAACATTTACATATGAACCTTCCATTATATCTCTGAACCATCTTCTACCATCCTCCCCTTGCTTATCTACTGTAGCTCTCTTTGCTTCTAAGTGAAAGCTATTTGATGATATTTAGCAGATGAGCATCTCATCCAGCTTACTGTGTTGCTTTAGATGTTGTTTTGTTAATAGACATATGATGTTGTGCTTAGTGTAAGAGCAGTATAACTGGAGAGTTAAGTTTAACCAGTATGGTGTTTTTACTGAAGATTAAAAAAAAAAAAAAAGAAGTGAAAGAGGATTAAGAGAGTTCAGAGTATATCCAATAGGATGGTTATAATGATTGACTCTTGCGTTTAAGTGTGGTGAGAGGATATTACATTAATGGTGACATAATTGAAATAGCTGACATAAGTGCAAAGGTAATAGAATCTAAAGATTGTCATCCCATCATTGGAGGAAAGAGTTTGGGAAGTCAAAATAATAAATGAATTAAGTAGAGAAATAGAAGATGTTGAAGAGAGTAAAATATACGTCACAGATTGCACTTATTAGTAATGTTATATTTAGGTTATGAGCAAAGGAATGAGCGCATGGGTTATAGTGGAGGACAAGATCATAGGAGGGAAGGGTGCTTCTCTGAGATAAAACCAACCAGCACTTGAAAGGGCTACAGAAGAATCGATGCTCTCAGGAGAGAATAGATTCCCATAAAAATAGTGACATTCAGGAAGAATACATTCAGATAAGAGGCTATACATGTAGAACATTTTGCTAATGATGATTTGGCAGTTCCAAAGAGGACAGTAGGGATATTTTTAAAAATGAAGAGATTTATAAGATGGGAACAAAAGAAGGTATATAGAGAATGTTATGAGATTATAATTCAAGACATGAAGACATGACTTTGGAGTCTTGGAGCTTTCATGTGGTAAGTAGATCTATAGGGATTTAAAAAAAAATGTGATTCACATTAGACAACTTAAGGAAGATAGTGCTAATGACATGTTGAGCCGTGTTAAGGAATAAGAGATGTGGGTATCTCTTGATCCCTGGCAACTGAACCAAAGAGATTGATTTTGGGGAAGTTGAGCATTGTTCTGGGTGCATGAGCCCCCTTTTAGTAGATAAAATGTCATTAATATTGAGTAGAACAGTTGTGTAGCAATAGTGTTTGATCCAGTACAGGGGGTTTGATTTTGACCCTTGTTGGAAGACTGGCAAAATTACTTACAGTTGCACAAGGCTCTAAATTGTGCATTGACCACTGCTGATGGAGTTGACAATGGCTAGGGAAGCTTGGTGTAATTTCAGGAACGTAGGATCCAGCTGTTTCCTACAGAATGTTATTTAAGATATAATGTAAAGCAGTACATACAAAAAAATAGTTTTATAAATTATGTAAAGATAAGATTGAAATGTATTTTTGGATAAATTATTAACAGAAATTGAATTGGTAGAGTTAATTAATGAAGTTTTAACACTATTTTATGTCAGCATAATATCTTTGCACACTCTCTTCAAGTATAAGAAATAGTTGTTCTTTCAGGCCTTAAACTAAGCCCTATACTAAAAATCTTCAGAATCTACCTATTGGTCGAGAACAATATTTATAAAATGTTAAGGCTTAGGCCAAATGAAAACTCTACTTGGCAATAGTTTCATCACATTGGGCAAATCATGTTACTCTTATTGGTTTTGATTTCTTTATCTATTATATAAAGATGGCAATGCCTCTTAGAAATATTTTCTAAGTTCAGTCTGTTTTTGCTGCTGCTCTCTATAGTCTTGTAGCACTTGGAGCATACTTCTATTATAGTTAAGGTAACCATAACATTTATCTTCTAAACTATGACACTTTGGAGAGTGGAAGTAAGTGCTAGTTATGAATGTTGAGAATACAGGCTTTTGTGTTTTGTTTCTTTTTATTCATTAAACTTAATTAAAGATAATATCTAGCTCTCATAATTCTTTACTTTTGAAAATTATAATACTTTACTAAAAAAAAAATGAGCTTCATTATGGGGTAGCCCATTCTTGGTTCTCAGGGTTCTACTCTCTAATTTTAGGAACCAAAAGTTTGGTACAGAAAGACTAGTAGACCATTGGATACAGAATAGATTAATAAGGGTTATATTGAAAGTAATAAAAGTTATACTTTATCATGCATAATTTATCATCAATTTCTTGTTTGAGATAAATGTTTGAACAAATTGTCATGAAACATGGAGAAGCAGTGAGACATTATGGGAAAAATGGCTTTGAAATCAGGAA
The DNA here is from genome assembly GCF_057876585.1 of Rhinolophus sinicus. Classification (NCBI taxonomy): domain Eukaryota; kingdom Metazoa; phylum Chordata; class Mammalia; order Chiroptera; family Rhinolophidae; genus Rhinolophus; species Rhinolophus sinicus. The sequence continues at coordinate 32,401,139 of NC_142517.1, forward strand.
ACCATGTTCTGATGGGAAAGTTTCCCATTCTCATTGTAGATTTCCTTATTGTAAAATTTGTACTTAAAAACCCACTTCATTGGGTTATTGAAAGGATTGTGAAAACTTCTTACATTCTTACATTGTCTTACACAAAGTAGACTTTCAGTTAATGTTTGTGACCTTTCTCTTCTTTGTGGTTAATACCATACAAAACTTGATAAAATATATACAAGTTATGTTTTGTTTTCTGGCCATACAGAAAATAATAAATCTTTCCTGTGTTTTGGCAACCCTAAATTAGAAAACAAATGCAAAGAGTTAACTACAAACGAACCTTTATAAAAAAAAGAACAACGGTTGCAATTAACAAAGGATGTTAACCAACATTACTTTTATCTCTTAAGGAGATGCTCATTCTCTAATGTGTCTTAAAAAAAAAAAAAAGAAAGGAAAGATAAGCCCTTAAAACTTACCTATTCCATTAAATTGTAGGGAATTTTATCTTAGTTACTTTAGAGACTGTTCTCCTCTCACCACCTAACCAGCTTATAAATATGACTTCTACATTAACTGCTGTCTAAGATTGTAAGATTAGAAACTTTATGGCATGTATTGTAAAGTGAAATACCAACTAATGAAAAGATGAAAAGCATGATATTTAAAGAAATGTATTTGGGAGAAGAATTCTAAAGAATGTTAAATAATCATAATATGAATGAAGCAAATATACATATATACATATATACATATATACATACATACATATATATAATCTCTGAGGGAGGGAAAAGAAGGAGCAAAAGGCTTTTGTAGACAAAACATCACCATAATATGTCAGAGTGAAGATGTGGTCCACATTTTCAAATGTGAGTTTTATTTCATGCAATGTAACATTATTAATTGTCACAAATATATAATTCAGTGGAATTCCAATTTCTGCATTTATAAAACGTTTGCGTGAATAGATTTTGTCAGCACATTTACATGACTTTTTGTTTCACAGAATATCATCATTAAAAATGTGCTTGTCTCTTTGCTACTGGTTTTCTATTACAAGTTAAACATTCTCTAGTAGAATTCATAGTTTATTTATACTTAGCTAATTGTTTTTCTTATGGTGCTGAAAAATAACCTGAAAACAAGTTAATTAATGACCTGTTTAGTAATCCATGGTGAAGAGAGCTTATGTACTGGGTCCTTTGGGGAGTTAAACAAAACTTTACTCCTTCTTGAAGAAACTATTTTATTTCAGTAGGTATAAATTGAAAAGTCAATTTTCAAGAATCAGTGACTCAAGTTGTGCACCCACTAGGTTATATTCTATATAACCTATCATCTCTGCACATGTTTGAAAAAAATGTATGCACGCACACACACATATGTATGCATGCATGTGTATTTACAAAATGTCTTAAATTCTACCCAAATTATGTATATGTGTGTATATATTTTTATGCTAAATATATAGATAAGGAAATTAAGACTTAGAACTGAATTTATTGATGACAGACTTCAATAGTCTAAAATGGATCCAATATTTGCCAAATAATTTAATTATTTTAGTGCATATTACACACACACACAAACACACACATAATGATAATAAAAAATTAGAAATCATTACAGCTCTAAGTATATCTGATTCCTCTAAATTCAGTGTCTGTAGTGTGTAATGATTAATGGCACAGATTTTAGAATTAAATTGATCAATTTGCTGTCTCTACAATTTACATAACATTAGACAATTTGTTTAACTTCTCTAACCCTCCTAATAGGAATTAACTGATATTAAGAAACTCAGTATTTGTTGTCCTTAGATTTCTTTGTTAAGGTCTCAGACATGCTCACTTTATAACAAATTTTACAGTATGAATACTTCGTACGTTACCAATGTGCTAATCATGTGATTATATATACTATAATTATAAAGTACATTTTGTGTGTGTGTGTGTGTGTGTAGATAGAGTGATACATAGATAGATACATAGATAGGTACATAGATAGGTAGATAGGCAGACAGATAATATCACTCACTCTTAGCATGTGAAAACAGAAAGGGAAAGGAACTGCAGTACATTTAGTATAAGAACCTCAATTCAGGGATCTAAAAAATGTTATCAACAAAATAAGGTTAAAGTCACAAACATATTTAGAGGCAGATATGGGTGTAAAGAAGAAGTTTCATGAATCCCGTTATACTGTCTAAAACTCTTTAATAAAAAAAATTTAAATAAGTAATATTTGTACCTTGGAATATTATAGATATTCTCTTAAGAGACCTCACCTTTTTTCATATACATTGCTTTTGAAATATAATAAATGCTAATAATTTATTAGCTAGTAATTCAGAAATAATCCATAAACATCGTAGTCACTATAAACTTTATGTTCAACGGAGAATACTTAACTATTTGTTTGAAATCTCTGTTTGCATTTGGTTTTAATATGTATGTCTAGCTTTTCTAATCCAAATGTACCCTCTACTCCATTCCCAGGTGTTTCCAACCTCAGTGAATGAAGTGAATGACGTATATGGAATGACTATTCATACACATATGGGTGGGAACTTAGGAATTATTTTTTATTATTACTTTCCTCTTTTCTCCTTTGTCAATCCATAAATAAATACTGTTCATTCTATTTCCACTGCTTACGTCCTGGGCTATCATCTTTTGTTGGACTAATGAAAAAACATTCTAACTTTCTTCCTCCTTTTGTCTTCCTTTGGTCCATCCTATATTTATTAGCAAAGGAACCTTTAAATATAAGTCAAATTGTGTAATTTACTCACTTAAAATCATTTACTAGCATAACATTGCACTAAAGCACAGTTGAGAAATCATTCTATAATATACATGTGCCAGAATGATATGCTCTTCCTAGTCCTTCAATTTTGTGTCTTCAACATTTTCTGGCATATTAAACCACAGGCATACTGATACTCTTTCAGTTCCTTAAAAATGTCAACAACTAAATTCTTTCTCACTTTATGTCTTTTGATATGGTGTTCCTGTTGCCTGCAATGCTCTTTCCTCCACTGTTAGCTCTTCTCCATTTCAAGCACAGTTTCTCGCTATGAATTTCTACAAAGCCTATCTAACCATAATCTGGCACATTCTTTTATACCCACAGTGTGTGTTCTCTCTGCTTCATTTCATAGCCCATCATAATTGAATTTAATTTGTTTGTTTATATATGTTTTTTTACTTGCTTTTAATATGTTCATCCAATGCAAAGATCCACAAAGAACAGCTGAAGGTAGCTCACTTTTTTATCACTACCTTCTCTTTACTTAATATGGTGCCTGGCACACGGTAAATTTTCAATAAACACCTATTAAATTTATACACAAACTATCTTTTAATCAGATTAGGCATCTGGTTTTTGTTCTGCAAAACATTTTGTAAGACAAAATAGAAAATATTCAGATTCTTTAAGAATATGTTACTATCTGGAAGTTTTATAGAAATTAACTTAATCTTACGAATTACACATTTTTCATAGTTTATACAGAAGTTCAAAGAGGGAGTGGAACACAGAGTTGAATGATGGAAAAAACAGCTGTTTAGAGCTCACTGTATTTCCAGTATTTGATAGTTCATTTATACCTCCCTCAATTCATTTTCACTATAATATTGATGCTATCATCCCCGTTTGGAGATGAGAAAGTGAAACTGAGTAGTTTATAAAAATTCCCAAAGTCATTATTACTCAGGAGTTGGGGGAAAAATGAAATTTGGAAATAAGTCTACCTGACATCATAGTTCATTAATTTTCCTGATGTATGTATGTGTGTGTATATATATATATACGTATATATATATATATATATATATATATATATATATATATATATATATACTTTCCTGATATAATATGTATAATTTGCTAAAGTCAGAAGAATCTGTAAGGGAATCAGTAGGATTTAGGCCAAAAGCCTATAGCTCCAAACCATGAATACTTTCCATTATAATACAGCTGCCTTATTTACATCAAGTCCATATTTTGAATAAGTAACAGCAATGGCTTATATATAAGCATACTATATAGTTATTTTTATTTTAATTTGCAAATTAGATAGTTGCAAACTTATTACCATTTTAGAAACCTAAGGGATTCAGGACCCACAAATGACAGATGAAAACAAAATAATTAAAATAAACATAAAATAAATGTACTCACTAAATATATATTCTATGAATATGGTGGTCCCGTGCTAGAGATGGGGAAAAAAAAGGACATGGTTACTCCTTATAAGTCTATAAAATAAATATTTCATCAAATAAGCTAAAATTGAAGGATGTGGGTTTAATCCCTAGCATGCCTGTATTCATTCTTTTCTATAATATGTAAAGGATTCATCAAGATATGCTACATTTTTGAATCCTAGAGAAGATTTTTTTTCCTCTAAATGGAAGTGCAATAATAGTCTGTAAAGGAAATACTTAAACTAATTTTAGAATATTAAAATCCCAATACTCATACCATTAAGGAAAATCATTTGTACATATTTGCCAAAAGCACATTAGCGATTGAAGAAATGCCACATGTAAAAGTAAACGCTGATAAAGCAACAACAAAATATTTGACTGAGGTACTTTTTAAAAACTCTAGGATCATTGTCATTATGGGAAATCTCAAATGGCCTAAAAAAGTTCTCAAATGTTATCTTTTTTTAATGTTTTCACTTTTGATAATTATAAATATAGGAACATTATTTATTAAAATAAAAGAGAAAAAAATTATGAGTAAGATTTTTACTGCTAAATTTTAGCTATTCTAAAGAAATATCTTACTTTCTCTAAAAAAGTACAAATTTTCAAAGTTTATGATTTTGATTATTTTCTGGAGTACAAATTACAAAATTTTTATTTCTAGTAGTTATATTTCTCCATGAAATTGTCACACACAAAAAATGTATTCTTGACTTCGTTTGATTATTTTCTGCATTCAATTAACTATGTGTCTGTCAGTTTATGAAGGTATTTTACTTTAAGCTATTTTAAAGTTGCATACAATTTACATTGTGGTCAAAGAGTTTCTTCTTGATAGAAATGAATGAACACGTTGTCTTTCATTGATATTATGCATAGCTATTATTTGTTGTATCAGTCCCTGATATAAAAGAGAAAATGTCAAAAATGGAAAACATGGTAAAGTCCCTTATACTTTAATTTTACTTTTGGCATTGACATTAATAAGACACATAGGCCCAGACATTATTGTGTGGCAAAGTTCTTACTAATATAAGCAAACAATAAATCACCTAATGTCTATATCAAAACTGTATCAGTGGTAAAAATGTATCATCAGCACATGACTTGTTTTCCAAATGTTACAACTTAAAATATAATTTTGAATTTGTCACCAACATAAAAGCCTTCAACAGGAGGGTCTTAAAAATTGCTTTCTACCTTGCCAAGTAAAATAAATCATTAATTAACTTGGAGAAAATAAATTTTGAATATCATGGATGTGTTTTGTATCTTAGAAAGGTAAGAATCATTGCTTTAATGACTCTATCAATGCCATTGTTAACTTCAAGATAGATGACATTTATTTTAATATTTGGAAGTGCTTCCTGGCAGCTACTGGATTTGCTGTTAATGGATAACTAGATTAAACCACTGATGTCTGACATTGCAGCTGAAGTTGGGTGTTGGCCTGTTACTAGTCCACTGAATCATATGAAGTAGGAAATCTTGCTGAGTACAGCTATTCGTACAAATACCGAAGGACATCTGTGTTTTCAAAACAGCAAAATATGTTTTTTGTCTGTAAAAATTTGAGTAGGATTTCTCTACAATGTTTGGACATCTGTATTGCTTGGGAATTCCTGAAGTTTGCTGTTCGGAAGGATCTGCTAGTTTGCTGTTAGAAAGGATCTTTGCATATAACTGTGACTCATTGTTTCCTCTGTGGGAACTCATTGGTGTGGGGGACCGGTCCAAAAAGACTCAACAGATTATTGTCTGTTCCTTCTTAGCTAATACTTTGAACTATTCTGTTTCAAGAGGTTTTGTTAGGCAACATAAGCACAATAGGTTGTCACTGAATTTGATGGTTCAGGTAGAGCTCTCTTGATTCAACTTTTGCACAGATATTTTATATTTTGTCAGTATAGGGAAGCTCAGAAAATTTAACTTTCAGTACCAGAGTACTTCATATCAAATGGATATCTAACATCCAAAATTAATTGGAGTTATTTTTATTGATAGAATGAGATATATCTTTTAATTCAAGACCATTGTGAGTGCTGCCCTTATTGAAGAAGGGCCTGATAGTTTTTGAAACTTTCTGGTGTTGAGGGAAATATTTTTGCTACCTGTATTTGGAAAAGATAAATGCTTGTCCATTTCTATGAAAGCAAAAATTATCAGATATGTGGAAACACTACAGAATTCTTGTGTAGCACCTACTCTGGCAGAATATGTAGTCTGTATTTTGCCCTGTATAGTGCGCTCCTGTGTATAATGCACACCCATAGTTTTGGCCCAGACTTTCAGGGGAAAAAAAACTTTCATTTTAATTTTTTTAACTCAAATTTCTATTTGTTTACATTTAGGTACTTGTTTTTTTTTTGTTTGTTTGTTTTTTGTATTGTAAAGGTATTTAGCATCTATTTTTTTTAACATATTAGGGTATAAGAAATTTTATGTACCGATAACAAGTTTACGATATTTACACATCATAGAAGCCCAAGAAGTCTTTGTCATTGCAAGTTTGTCGTAAGTTCAACAAAACTGATTACCGTATTCCAGGGTATTGTTTTGCATATGGATACCGTTATTGTTTTCAAGAGTACACATTAAACTCATAAGCATAAATAAAGTAATTAAAAACATTTATATAGATTTGGAATTAGTATTAACCATGTAAAATGTGCATCCTTATTTTTGCCTCACAAATTTGGGCAAAAAAAGTATGTATTATACACAGCAAAATATGGTGTATATTAAGGGTGCCAAAAATGTATATACATTTTAGGAAATAAAAACTGCATTAAAATTGTAATGCTCAATATATACTGATAACAAAAGATGAATACAAGCCATGTTTGACTTCTGCAATTATAAGAGGTGCTCAAAGTGGTTACCATCAGCATCCAGACACTATATACCAGGGGCGTCAAACAAATGTATACAAGTGGACACTGGTCAACGTTGCTCAAGCAGTAATTCACCATAATCAGAAGTGTCTGTGTAAATACATAGGAGGTCTGAGAATTAAGTTTGCTAACTTGTTGCAACAACGTTGCTAACCTTTTTTTTTATATCAGAGGGATTATTCATTATGAATTTGTACCAACTGGACAAACAGTTAACCAAGTTTACTACTTGTAAGTGCTGAAAAGGCTGCATGAAAAAGTTAGACGACCTGAACTTTTAACCAACAATTCATGGCTGTTGCGCCAAGACAACACACCAGCTCACACGGCACTGTCTGTGGGGAAGTTTTTAGCCAGTAAACAAATAACTGTGTTGTAACACCCTCCCTACTCATCGGATCTGGTCCCCAATGACTTCTTCTTTACCTGAAGATAAAGGAAATATCGAAAGTAAGACATTTTGATGACATTCAGGACATCAAGTGTATTACGATGACAGCTCCAATGCCCATTCCAGTAAAAGAGTTCCACAATTGCTTTGAAGGGTGGACTAGGCACTGGTGTAGTCACATAGCTTCCCAAGGGGAGTACTTCCAAGGTGACCATAGTGAGATTCATCAATGTGGTATGTAGCAGTTTTTCTAGGATGAGTTCGTGAACTTAATTGTCTGACCTCGTATGCCATTTTGGCATAAGGATTATTTTGAGCTAAAGTCTCATAACAAAACAGCAGATGTAAGGGACATTGTAACCTCCCCTTTTCTTTCTGAAAACAGGAGATTCAAACTCTGGTAATGATGATATCCTTCGTATACCAGGAGAAACATAACTTCTTCAAATGATGAGTAGAAGCAAAGAGAATTCTGTAAAAAGAGACCTTGTTCAAATAATTCTTATCTTTCTTTAGCCTCCCCACATAGTTAACATTTCAACAATTGCCTCTGTTTGTTCAACATAATATGAAAGCAAGTAGATTTCATTATTTCTTTGGGTCTTCATTTCCCTATTAGGGCTCCCATGTTGCATAAAGCTTATATATACATTTCTATGCTTTTCTCGTTAATCTGTTATGTCAATTTAATTATCAGGCCCAGCCAAAGAATCCTAAGAGGATAGAGGTAAATTTTTACCTCCCTTTTACCTTATTTTTCATTTCTTTTCTAGCTCAGATAACTAAAAATTACATTGGGCTTAAGGCCAAAAACTAACACTATATTAATAGTTCTCCCAATCCACTGGGCTTATGTCACATATGAAGCACTAAGTGACAGCAAGAAATTTGTAACAATTCAAAGGTACTGGTTAGTCTTATCTTTCTCTCCCCTTACAAAAGATGTAGGAATAATGTTCTTGATCACAATATTGAATATTTGACATTTGATAACTCCATCAACTGGCCAGTACAGAGTAGAAGATGAAGAATGATTGATGATCCATTTCTGCATCAGATAGTTACTTTATAAACATGTGTTGCATATTCAGCACTTGTCTACATTTACTGAACAAAAATAAGTATAGAAAAGGGAACAAAGCTTAAGGGATTATATACTATTGAAATAAACAATGTTGAAAGATTTAAGGAACTATATTAGCTAGTGCTTGTGAGTGTAAGTTTCACAAATAAATATTATAATTAGGGACCATTCGTGGTATAGATTGTTTTTCAAAGAAACAAATTAGGATTTATTAAATAAGTTGATTTCTGTATCTACATTCTATTTCTTATATCTTCCTACATAGTGCTTCATTTTAAGATTACCGTGAAAGTGATATTATGTAAGAGCAATGCTAAGTTCACATAAGCAATTTATATAGCATATAACTTTCTTTTAAGAAGAAAGTGCATACTTGCATGGTATATTTCTCTTATTACCCTCCAGGGTATTTAACACATTCTATTTGTAGTAAGTAAGTTGACTGCCTCTTTAGTACAAAGAGCTTAATATATATATTTCCTATTTCCAGGGCCTACCCTGTATCTGAGAGAGAAAATATTTAATGATCATGCATTAAATGAATACATGAATGAATATGTGCATAAATGAATAAGGATGAATGAATAACTAAATAAGAGAAAAATATGTAATGGCCTTTGGAGGTCTGATTCATCTCTCAAAATATATCCCACTATTTAATAGTCAATAATATCTTGATAACTGTGATGGTATTAGTTGGGTACTAAACTTATCAGAGGAATCACCTTGTAAATTATATAAATGTCTAACCATTCTGCTGTACACCTGAAACTATTATAATATTGAATGCCAACTGTAATTGAAAAAAATTATTTAAAAATTTGGTGGCATTTAGCAATAAGTTAATTGAATACTTTAAATTTTATTGTTGTATATTGCAATATTATCTTATAAAACAAAAACAGTAAAAATTTATTCAAATTAGAGTTAATATATAAATATTTATTATCTGCTTTGGTTAACATTATTGAATGAGGATCTTCATTTTATTTAGAAGTGAATATGAATCTATAAAATATTAATATGAATTATAGTTTATAAAATAACATTGCTTGAAGCACCAAAAAAGTAAAAATGAGCCCCAGTAAAAAAAAGGAAATAATATCCCACTATTCTGTGTCTTCTAGTTTAACATCCAAAACAACCTAACTATAAAATGAGTGTAAACACACACACACACACACACACACACAAACACACGATGCCAAAAAATGTATACTTTTTTTTTTTTTTTTAAATTTATTGGAGTGACAATTCTTAGTAAAATTACATAGATTTCAGGTGTACAATTCTGTATTACATCATCTATAAATCCCATTGTGTGTTCATCACCCAGAGTCAGTTCTCCTTCCATCACCATATATTTGATCCCCCTTACCTTCATCTCCCACCCCCCACCCCCACCCCCCTTACATATTTTAAGAAAGGAAAGAAGCATTAAAATTGTAATACTCAATATATACAAATAAAAAAAGATGAATACAAGTCAAGTTTGGCTTCTGCAATTACAAGAGGTGCTCAAAGTGGTTACCATCAGCGTCTAGACCCTTGTGATTACGGCAAACTATTGCTTGAGCAATGATGACTAACGTGTCCAATCATATACGATTTTTTGGCATCCCTGGTATATATGCATATATACGTATATACAGTATTGATGTATGTATGCACGTATGTATTTATTTAAAGTGTTCAGGTTGAGATCTGTATAAAATGTTATAACATTATGAAGTTAGTGTGTCTAATCTTTGATTTCTTAAATAAAACAAAAATTGATAATTTACTAAAGTTTAATTCTTAATGGCTTACATAACTCAGTTTAAGATTTTTTTTTTTTTTTTTTTTAAGTCTAAACTCTCTGAGATGTTATCAGTTCAAGTTACATTTTGGAAACTGAAAACAATCAAAAGGTCTACGCCGAGCTTATGAAATATTGAGTCATGTGAAATTAAACTACAATTCATGTTAATTTTAAGCCATGCATAAACTGAAACCCAGAACCTAGTGTGTGATATTTTTGCTGTTTACTTTCTTTTCTTTTTCTTTTCTCTCTTTTTTACATTAGTTTCTGGTGTACAAAACAATGTAATAGAGATTTGTCATTTATATCCCTCACACAATGATAATGCCCCTCCCCCTATCTACTACCTCTCTGACATCACATACAGCAATTACATTGTTTCTATTCCTAATGCTTAACTCCACTTCTTGTAAATATATATATATATATTTGTAATATATATATAATTGTAAAATATATGTAAAATATATATATATATATGTAAAATATATATATATATAATTGTAGTTGACATTCATTATTGTTCAGCTTCAACTTCAGGTATACAGTGCTGTTTACTTTCTGTGATAAGTTGTTCTCAGATTTTCAAATTGTTAATTTCAGTGTGATTCATAGCTATGTCTCATCTTAGTTTGTAATGCAACTCAGTAATGGAATAGTCTTTTAAGGAAATATGTGTCCATATAGTCTTAAATCCATATGATTAATTAGTATATTAATGTAATAGTACTAATTTTTATATCTCATAATTTGAGGAATCATGATAAAACTCTTTGCAGTGTTGTTCCTTTTGACTTTCCTAAGTTCAAAGTAAAATGCTGATTCAGCATTAGCATACTTAGGTGCTTTAGGGCTTTTTCCATGAAGAATGAGGACCTTTTGGCACTTTCTTTTCTTGCTTCTCCAGAATTTCAGTACTGATTTTTAGGGTCATGGGTGAGGCCCATCTGTTTAATCAGGTTTTGCCTGATGATGCAGGTATGCTTGAAAGTTGAAACTTAACCATACATTTGTTTAAAGATTGTAATTAGCTTCTTATATCTGCCCAGAAGCTAAGTAATGAGTACATTTTAAAATTCAGATAATAGCAGAACGTAAATTTTGCTTGCTTAAGCTATTTCAGAATCCCCATGGGTTGGGTGTCTTCCTTCAGCCAAATTGGATCAGGTTGGTTTAAGCCTACCTTAATATATCACTAAAGGATCTAAGCCAACGTATCTGCTTAGATGCCAGGAGATATATATGAGTAAGATAGAGTCATCCTACTCAAGTAGGATGTTCAAAGCCAATCTAATATATATATATATACACACACATATATCTATATCTATATCTATATATACACACATATATATCTATATCTATATATATATGCATGTATATGTATACATGTATATATGTATACATATGTATATGTACATATACATATATAATATAGATATAATATAGATATGATATATATTACAGATATTATATATAATATATTATATAAAATATATATGTATGTGTGTGTGTGTGTGTGTGTATATATATATATATATATATATATATATATATATATAAACTTAATTGTTCAGAGTTGGTATGGACATTCTTTCCCTTTCAAGAAAAGGCTGAAGTAAAGTTTTGTACATTATTTTTTTTCTTCTTATGACTGTATAACATAGGGGCACAGCTAACATGGATTTTTGCCATAGATATGCCCTTTAGGCATCAACTGCGTAATACAAATTTGAAAACAATTGGGGACTTGTTTTGAGGCCGATGGGAGGAGGAAATAAGAAAGAGACATATACAATAATCCCTTTGAGTTAATAATACAGACTCCTAAGTAATTTTGCAGTAGAAAATCAATTTAGAACAGTGACTAATTCCAAAATCTGGTTGGCTGAATTGAGTTGATAGAAAAGAGGGAATTTATGCATACCTTTATACATGTCTCGTCCAGGTCTAGCTACTTGTGTCTCATCTAGATGCTAGCTACATAGGTTATTTAAATTCTTATTAGTTAATGTTAAACTGAAATAAAAATTACATTCTTCAGTCACACTAGCTTACATTTCATATGTTCCATAACCACATGTGCCTAATGGATAAGATATTGGGCAGCCGAACTGGAGAAAATTTCTATCATTACAGAAAATTCTGTTGAAATGAGCTGCTCTGGAATAATGATACTAAGGGAAATTTTTCCTCAGTGTTTTGTTCCAGTGGTCACAAATCCAAGGTTTAGTTGCCACTGACCTGATAATTCCTGTCCAGTTGGCATAAAGCTACCCTTAAAGAGGGTGCTATTTTTATATCACCTTGGTTCATGGTCGGTATTCTTCAATATTGGCTAATATTTTCCTATATATTTCCTACATCATCATCTAGTTTTAATTGACCCCGATCTGTAATACATATTGTTATCAAGAGTAAATTAACTGCAATTCTACTTTTAACTGATTCTTCCTATTGAAAAGCTTGGGATCTATGACATGCATGTAACAAATTAATTTTATTTTGCATTTGTTTCTTCAGGATTAACAATTAAACTTATTTAATATATTTGACATGCTTTTCTGCACTTCATAATTATTTCAAATCATTGATTTTCATATCATTTTTAAAACAACTGCATGAAGTTAATTATTATCCCTTTACTATAATTTAGTCATGCTTATTTAATTTATCTGGTTATTTTCCATCTGACTTTGACACTTGAAATTATTTATCTCTCTAATATATATCCAGGATTTGAATGACATTCTTTTCACCTTCTCCAGTTCTGAATATCCTCTTATTTTAAACACTTTTTTGTCTCTACTTTGATAGTTTTAATTATTATTATTAAGGGAAATATCAAAACTATTTCAAAGTAGGTTAAAAATGGTTAAAATTGAGTAAGTTCTATAGTCTAGTTAGCAGTGTTGTACCACCATAATTTTCTTGGCTTCAATATTGTACTACAGATGTCATCATTACAGGAAGAGTACGTCACTATTAGAAGAAACTGGGGACTTTGCACTATGTCTGAAATTTCCTGTGAGCCTATAATTATTTCAAAATTTAAAAAAATTAAAAAGTAATTTTAGCGAATTAAACCACTGAAATACTTAGGAACACCTTTAACAAAGTAAGTGAAAGACCTTCAATGCAAAATATTTCTGAGAAAAAAATATAAAGATCTAAATAATTGGAGAGATATATCAAGCTTATAGATTTGAAGAGTCAATAGTGTTAAAATAACAATTCTCCAAAATTAATCTGCAGATTCAAAATAATCAGTCAATTCCAGCAGAATTTTTATAAAAATTAAATTTATATAAGGAAATTTATATGGAAATGTAAAGACTTAATAAAGCAAAACCAATCTTCAAATAGAACTACCTCACTACAAGAACTATTATAAATCAGTAATAATAATAATAATGCAGCCATATTGACATGATGATAGAAAAAAATATCAAAGACACAGAATAGACAGTGCAGAAATAGACCTGCATGTATCTGGTCAATTATTTTTGAAAAAAATTGCCAAGGCAATTCAATAAAATAAAGCTTTTCAAGAAATTATATTTATAATGTTATATACCCATAAATGAAAAAAGAATATTAAACTCTACCTCATACCATTTACAAATCTTAATTTGGGATAGATCATATAGCTAACATAAAAAGTAAAACTATAAATATCCTAAAATGCAGGAGAATATCTTCATGACCTGAGGACAGGCAAATATTTTTTAGACAACATGAAAAAAAGCACATTAAAGTTTTTGAAGACACAGATTAAATACCAGACATCATTAAATTTAAGAAAGACTTCAGATAACAGTGTTAAAAAAATCAATAACCAAACCACAACCTGGAAGAAATTATTTGCAAAACATATATCTTACAAAACAAACAAACAAACAAAGAAGCAAAAAAACAAAATCAAATATATATCCCATGTGACAATAAAATGACAAAAAAATCAATAAGTAAAAATGGGCAGAAGGCTTGAACGGACATTTCGCAGAGAGGGCACATAAAAATGGGCAAAATAATAAAAACAAACAACTGAAAAAGTGAACATCATTTGTCCTCAAGGAAATTCAAGTTAAAATAACAATAAAATACTATTACACAGTTACAAGTTTGGGTGAAATTTAAAAGTCTGGGAATACCAATTGCTGTCAACTAGGGCGAGTAATTGGAACTCTCATATATATGTGATGAATGTGTAAAATGATATAAGCACAATGGAAAATCCTTTGGCAATGCATTATAAACATACAGCTGTCCTAGGACATAAAAATTCCACTTTTCGGTAGTTATCCAAGAGAAATGATAATGTATGCCACAAAAAATATCTATGAGAATGTTTATAACAGCTCTCTTCTCATTAGCTAAATGCTGGAAACAACTCAAATGTGCATCAATAAGAGAATTGATAAACAGATCAGTATATTTATCCTTAATAATAAAGAGGAGCAAACTACTAAAGCATGCATCAACATGCATGAATCTAGCAAACATTAAACTCAAAGAATAAATTCCAGGCACAAAAAAGTAATACTATGTAATGCCATCTGTATGAAGTTTTAGAACAGGCAAAACTAATATATGATAAAAAAAAAAAAAATCGCCTTGGGGATATGGGTACTGACCAGGAAGAGAACAAGGGAACTTTCTGAGATTATGTTCTATGTATTAATAGGATCTGATCACACAGGTCTACATATTTGTCAAAAGTCATCAAATTGTACACATGAGATTTATACATTTAACTATATACATTTTTTAAACTAAAACAACTATAAAAATATTGAACTGCAGTTAGTTGGTTTCCATTTAACTGGTAGTGATGCTGAAACTCCTATATGTGTAAGAAGAGAGGGTTTCAAGCTAGAGGAAGCGATCACTGTCAAAGATTGTTAGTAGCGAAGAACTGTTAATACTAAAATTCTATGATTGGTGGTTATTGCTGACACTAACAAAATATTTATTTATTTATTTATTTATTTATTTATTTATTTATTTACAGTAGTGTGGTCAAAAGCCTAATTATTGTGGTTACCAGAAACACGCCTAATTTTGAAAGGAGAATATTAATTTGAAAGATCATAGAAAGATGGGGTCATTGTTGGAGGAGCATTAAGCTTAAGAAAGAAGAAATTGCAGCTAATGACAAAGCCCAGTTAAGAAACAAAATGTTTTAAAAGTCATGAAAGAGAGGGATGACTTTCTGGGTCAATGTCTTTAAACAGCAAATTAGATGGAGTTACTATTGGAGAATATCATTAAAAACAAAATCTTTAGCCAACCTAGAAAAAATCTCCACAAAATTATACGAGAAAGAAAACAGTTTTCCTATTGAATAAATTTCAAACCAGAGAGAAATCGTATCCTTTTATGTAGTCAAATATATACAATCTATCTGTCAATTTTGCTCAAGAACTGCAAGGCAAACAAAAGCTTTATTTATTTATTTATTTATTTATTTATTTATTTATTTATTTATTTATTTATGTAGGAATTGGAATCTAGGAGACACAGATTTGAGTAGAAACTCCAGCTTTGTTCTGAGGGGGAAAGAAAGGGGCAGAGTTTGTAAAGACAAAAAACGGGCTGGGGGTTTCAAACAGTTTACATACTCGTAAATTGCATTGATAAAGCTGTGGTTGGTGCTGGCAAGCCAACTTACACTGTACTATACATGATATATTGCTTATGTCTATTGCTAGGTGAAAATTTTATTTTTATATAAAGGTCAGTGATGGAGAGCCAGTTCCAGGAATTGTATCAGAATGTGGTCATTTGATTTAGCGCAGTTCAAAAGTCCCATCTCACAGGGAGTTAGCCCAGCTTTCCATAGGCCTCCCAATTCATTTTATTTTATTTTATTTTTCCTTTAAAAAAAAAAAAAGTTTCAGGTGTACAAAGCAACATAATAGTTAGACATTTAAACCAAAAGTGATAACCCACCTCCCAATCTACTACCTTTCTGACATCTTATATAGCTGCTATAATACCATGACTATCTTCCCTATGTAGCATTCCATGTCCCATGACTATATATACCTATATATTTAGTTATAGTTCACCATTATTCTACTTCAGCTTCATTTTAGATTGCTCTTTTGACAATGTCAACTCAATTTTGCTGTTTTTCTTTCACAAACCCATTGCCATACATGTTCTCAAAATGAACAATAAGTAACTGGTCCTCAACTAGAGGACTCGCAGCACCATTTGTCAGACATAATTCATCCTAGATTCATCTGGTATTTGAGGTGGCCATCTGTGTTTCTTAATTGGCTTTTTCCAGAGGAAGAACAATCTCATTATCTTTATGACAAAGGAACTTTGACAACTTAGAGTGAGGTGAAAACTGAAGTTAGGCTCCTATCCTCCAACATATCTTCCTTGATGATTACATTTCAAAGACATATCTTCCAGGTCCTTGAGAAAGACCTTACTAGATCTTAAACCCGGCAAGAAGTTTATTTGTATTTTAAAAAGATTTACATAATTTTAAAGAGGCAGAGAAAAAAGTTACATGTGTTCTGAAGTAAATGCCCTAAGAAACAGGAGGGCATTTATTTCCTTATTTTTAACAGGGAGAATTAAGCCTTTTATTTTTAATTTGCATTTGCTGTTGAGTACACAAGAGTGGATTTAGATCTTATATAGGAACATGGTTTCCTTCATAGTGGTAGAATGTAATGTGGAAGCAAATTTAAGATCCACAGCCCTTTATGAAAGAACTTTGTAGTCAGATAAGTTATGAAATGCCATGTTTCCCCAAAAATAAGACCTAGCAGGCCAATGAGCTCTAATGCATCTTTTGGAGCAAAAATTAACATAAAACCCAGTCTTATTTTGCTATAATATAAGACCAGTTTTAGATAATATAAGACCCAGTCTTATATTAATTTTTGCTCCAAAGATGCATTAGAGCTGATTGTCTGGCCAGGTCTTATTTTCGGGGAAACACGGCATGAACATTTTTAGACTATGTACAGGTAATGCTGTGATATACGTGTAAACTTCGTGTATTATGAAAAACCCTAATGAAACCTTAATAATCAAAATATTATAATCAAAACCTTATAATCAAAATATTAATAGACCTTTAGGAAAATATATGACTATTTATGCTAATTAGAATAAAAAAGACTATAAATTAGCTACACGTCAATTTCAGTCAAGTTTTGCCAAATTTAGGTCAGGTCAGGGAAGTTTTATAAACAGATGAGATATAAGATATTTTCTTTTTCCCAGCCTTTTGAATTTAACTTGTGGATAAAAGATTTGGGATTTGTAAAGAGAGTAGGAGAGTGAAATGAACAAAGAAAGTATAGTATGATTTATGAAAAGCATTGGGAGGGTTCATATGAAGCCCTTTAAATCTAAGGGGGCAGTAGTCAGCATGACTATATGTTTCTCTCTAGCTACATTCATCTGTGCATTAACATCTCAAAGAAAGTAGAAAGACTGAACCGGATCCACAATTTCTAAACAAATTGTGAGAGATGGCAAAGGAATAGAGTATACCCGTGACACAATGATTATAATGATGGGATCTGGACTTTTAAGATAAGAAGAGAAATGAACTTCTGAGTGAGTGTGTACCCTTGGGTAGGTAAGAGGAGTTGTATTGAAATCGTTCAACAGCCATAAGACTCGGGTTTGTAAAGGCAGTGAGATATAAATAAAATAAAAAAAATTAGAGATGATATATAGAGTGGGATTCAAATTTGAGACTATGAAGTTGCAGGTAGTTAATGGCAAGATCTGTGGAACATCCCTGGGATTTAGTTACCCAGTCAAGATGGAGGACGAGTTCATTAGAGGAGAGAAACAAGGTTATTGGAAAGAGTACCTGCATAGAAATTGTAATTACAATAATTATAATAAAAGTAGGGCTGGAGAGAGGAACAGTAACTCAGCAGCCAAAATATTCAGGGAATGAGGAGGATGGCCCCGTTTCAAGTTCAACCAACAACATTGTGTTGTCCATATTTAAATTTAATACTTTTGTATTGTTTTGCCTTTCTTACATTTCTATTTTGGGAAGCTGATTTTTTTTTTTTTTTTTTTATGTTTTTAACTGACACATTAGTGATTTGAATTTTACTGAAAATGATTTCCTTTTCTTGTTAAGTTATTGTTTCATTAATATTATTAAACTTGATAAAATGTTTGAAACTACTAAAATTCATAAATCAAATTAAACATTTAAGGCATTTAAAAATTAAATTTAGATCTGTTTTCATATGTCAATTATAATTAATTTTTATAATATTCAAAGTGATGCATGTTATGCAATGTAGATATTTTATTAGTTCAGTATATTCCAGCCTGTTTAAAAATGGATGCCAAATATAAATCTTTCTCTCAACGTTTTAAACCAGCAAATATGGAGAGTGATTAAGTAAGTTTAATGAACACATCAAATGAAATCAAACTTATTTTAGAAATCTGTATAAATTGCAAGATAGGTGGTAAACTTTCCATTATGAATATTTGGTATAGAAAGAAATGCTCATTGTTTCTTTGTTTATTTCTCTTCTGAATGGGCTTCATGAAGATACACCAGATCAGATAATGAATTCTTAGATCTATGATCCTTTTGTCAAATAATTATGAAATTATTTACTTTTCTTAACACGAGTCCTCTACCTGCAATATTTTTTACATTCTATTTTCTAAAATTGTGGAATTAAGAAGTTGCATTTCTATCACAATACAAATCTCATCACATGTGAATGTTTGTATAAATGATGGTGCCAACCAATTTTATGCCTCTTTAATAAGGCATTGTTAAATTTAGCTTTAAGTTAAAAACAGCATTTTCTTATTAATCATGATGCATTATCTACACCCAGGAAAGCACTCAGAAGTTTACATCTTCTAAGTTAATTCTGAATAATTCAGGAGGCTATATGAGTTGTATTTATTTGCATTAACTTGTTTTCCATATATACCTGACAGATTGTGGCATATAATTATCTACACCTAATGATGAGCGTGTTAATACTGTTCATCAATTTACAAAGTTATCATGGTTTCCAGGTATACCATGTATTTTAGTACATGTTTAGAATTCTTAGAATTCTGTAGTATTTATATTTATATTGTACTTTGTATTATATGTTTACTACAGAACTCTTTAGTGGTGATTTTTTTTTTTTACATAAGGCATACATAAATATGTACTATTTGGTATAAACTCTATATAACATAATTTCTGTTATGAATCTATTAAAATTGGCAAAAGATGCATTTCTTCAAACAAATTAACTTTTCCTCCAATATGCTATATAATTATCACTGTCATTTTTAAAGTGTGAAATCAAATTTAAAAATTATTTTAACTCTGCTTTCAAGAAAATCAATTTCAAATAAACAGAACCAGGGAGTATTTAAGCATAATTTTATGGAAATGGTGAAGAAATGGTATTATGCTTCTAAAACTATTACACCAAGCTCCAGGTCATTGCCTTGAAATTAAGCAGACTTGCAAGACTAACAACACCAAAGGAAAGCAGAGCTGACCCATTTATATAGTCAACACATTCATACAAAGAGTAAGAGCCAAATGAGTATGTCTTAATATCTAAAATTTTATTTCATTGTAGCAAAAATATATGTCATATGATTTGAACAATTTGAAACTCAGTCTTCTCCAGGTATGTCTTACTATACTGGAACAAACAAAAATGTTTTTGATGAAGCACATTAAGATAAAAAAAAAAAATTAAAACTAAACTAGCATTTTTGTCATGGTTTGAAATAAATATATCCATTAATAAGTATAAAATGCAGCATTAGGAATAAATTTAGGTTGTAAACTTGTGATAAAAGAGAACTTTAATGAAGAATTTTATTTTTTTCAGCTAGTATGTCTCTTATTTTTGGAACTGCTTGCAAATGTAAAAACAAAACTGCTGAAAAATGGTGGAAATAAATTTGCATTTGTATTATGATAGCAATAATTCATATCTGCCTGCTTTTTCATTTGCATTATCTTGCAAGATATTTTACTCACTGTTAAATTGCCTAAAGTTGACTCATTTTTAAAATGTATTTCTATTCAGCTAAAGAATCAGTTAATATGCCATATTATCATAACAATACACTTTATCTGTTTTTCCAACTCTCATGAAGGGTTTCAAGTTATATTAATTGAAATCAGTTTGTTTTGAATTTGTTCAATGAAAAACAATGCAAATCAACAAATAAGAATATAAACATCTTCAATAAAATGAAATTACATGCTATAACTTGGAATCATTTTTAAATGTCTTTGGAAACCAAACTATACCTGTATCTATAGACCTGCTTTCACCTATTTATTAACCTCTTGCTGCAGTAGAGTAGGTGTTCCAAAATAATGTAAGAGGAAAATTTGAGAAAAACGATCTTTTTCATTAATGACCTTGAAGTGAATACCTTTCAAATTTTGTCTAACATGTTAGAGTCATTTCCTCCCTTGAATGAAATGCTACCTAAAAAACCTAGCTTGCTTGCATTTGGTTACTTTTTTTTTTTTTTTATAGACTGGCAGAGCCTGAAACCTCTAGAACCTATATTTTAAAGGAGCTTAAAATACTCCAAATGCATGAAAATCTACTGATTATTAATATTTATTTAAATCTAACATATGATATACCTTTAATTTTTAGATATTATATTTAAATAAATTTTAAGAAACATGTTTAATATCTTTTAAAGGAAGAGCCTTTACAGATTAAAAATAAATATCAACCAAAATATACATTATCACTATTAAAATCTTAACACTTTTTGCTCAGCTTCATTTGATCAATAATTTGATAGTATGTTTTTTTTGAGGCATTGTTCCTACTTTTTCTTTTAGAATTT
This sequence comes from Rhinolophus sinicus, assembly GCF_057876585.1. Lineage (NCBI taxonomy): Eukaryota > Metazoa > Chordata > Mammalia > Chiroptera > Rhinolophidae > Rhinolophus > Rhinolophus sinicus. The sequence goes on from NC_142517.1 coordinate 32,422,365, forward strand.
CACATATGGGTAACACTTTATGTACTAAACATATTATTAAGAACGATGAGAAAAACAACAAGAAATACAATTTCAATTAATAATTTATAAATCCTGAGGACTTCACATTTGGGCGTTACTTATAAATGAACAGCTTTGTTAAAACAAAAACATGGAGAAGTAAAGTGATTTGCCTTAGCTCAAAAAGCTTGAAGATTGTTGAATCAAGCTTAAACTTTGCCCTCAATTTCTAGTGCTTTTGAAAATCATGATTTAACAATGGATGTATTTTGGTTGTAGTGATGTTATAGAGTTGTATTTTTTTGACAAAATTAGAAAATGTCAAACTATAGAATTTCTTAGTGTAGCTAAAACTTGCAAATTATTTTCTGAATGATAATTAGAAATATGTCCAGCTATAAAATAAAAGTTTGCAGAAAATAAAAGAGGCCTTTGATTACGTAAGTCAAACGGATACATATATATTTAATACATATTTAAATAAAGTTATAATTACAGGGAGGAAAACAATTATTTTAATTGCACATGTATATTGTCATCAATCCATATTATGGTATTAAAATTAATCAAAATAATTCTAAAATATAATTGAAAAAATTACATGCAATCATGTTTCTATCTAACTGTTAATTCTGTTATTAAAAAAAAACACTAAGGAGTATTTCATAAAAAGATGACAAAGTTAGTGATGGGGTCAATATGTATATATCCATATGTCTTAATTAGGCTATGAGTAATAAGTGTTACCAGCATATGGAAGAAATAAAAAGTAATGGTTATCTCTCTTTTTTTTTTTTTTTTTCTCATGGGAATGTATTATTGTTGTTACATTGCCAAGCAATTATTTACCACATATGTGTGAAATATCACAACATAAAATTATCAAATTTAGTCCTCAACTATCCAAACTGAATATTACAGAATGCTGAAGTTCAGAATATATTGGGTATTTTTAAACTGAATTTAAGTCTTTGGGGGAAAAAAAGTTCAAAGTGGTGCTTACTAAGGTATTATTTCAAGCAAGCTTTACAAAATTGTAATAGGACAGTCATTTGGAAGTTCAGCATGGAACTTACTTCCTATTGAGGGACCTAATTAGCAAACATTTTTGCTCACATTGTCCAAAGGTTATGATTAGAACACATTAAAAAAACAGCAGATTCAGATCTAAGAGAACAACAAGGTACATAAGGTGACAAAAGGTCTCCCATGAAAGTATAGGCCATAGCCATTAAGTATCTTCTATGAGAGTAAAATCATTTTAAAAAAATCAATGCAAAATCTTTTAGAGAGACTGTGTTCAGTAAAACACAAATAAAACTGCCCGGAAGAATGAGAGCTTCTAAATTTTGTATGAAGTAAAATATAAAATACATGGAAAATCATAGGGAGAAAAAAGATTTGAATATCTAGATTTGAAACAAATATAGTTGTTTTAATTCTTTAAAGTTGTGTTATTGAGCATTGTTACAAAACTATTTTTAATTTTAAAATTTCAATTTTATGTTATAATAATGGTAATGGAGACACTTATTGATAAAGTGGTAGAAACTATACAATGATTTTATTTACATATTTAAAATAGAATATTTTAATTTTCTAGAGGTCATAGATAAATCTATCTAGACAAATAGATTAATAGAACAAAATAAAGTCCAGAAATAGACTCACACATACAAGGACAAATGATTTTGACAAAGTTGTGAAGGCAATTCAGTGGAGAAAGTATAGTCCTTCCAACAAATGTTTCTTGAATAATTGTACATTCATACATACATAAACTTTGATAATACCTCACACTATATACAAATATTAAATTTAAATGGATCATTGACCCAAATGTAAAATCTAAAGTTATGAAACTTCTAGAAAAAAACAACACAGAAAACAATATTTTTGGCCTTGTCTTGGCCAAAAATTCCTTAGCTATGTGAACAAAAATCATAATCTATAAATATAATTTGACTTTATAAAGATTAAAAAATGTTGCTCTTCAAAATAATGATTGGAAGAAATTTTTGCAAATGATACATCATATCAAAACTTGTATCTAGGACATACAAGGTACTTCCAAAACTCAATAATAAGAAAACTCAAGTAAAAGTGGGCAAAATATTTAAAAAGACAATTATAGATGGGAAATAAGCTCATAAAATATATTCAACATTAGTCATAAGGAAAAATATATTTTAAATCACAATGGTTTAAGACTAAATACCTACTAGATTGTCTTAAATTAAAAAAGAGTTACAATTACAAGTGTTGACAAGGCTGTGGAGCAACAGCGATTGATTCTCATACTCGTATATTGGAGTGGGAATATAAAATTATCCTACCACTTCGGAAAAAAATGTGCAGTTTCTTAAAAATGTAAACATACACCTACCACATACTCCATATGATATCACACACAAATATTTCTCCAAAACAAATTAAAGTGTATGTTCATACAGAGAGTTGTACAAAGAGTGGTTACTGAAATTTTACTTGCAATAAAATTGTTATTTCCAGGTGGAAAGTAGAAATATCAAAAATGTCTATCTTTAGATGAATTGATAAATTAAATGTAATATATGTATACAACAGTTTACTACACATCAAAAAAATGAATGAACTATTGATACATGAAACAACATGAATAAATGTAATGATTATGCTGAGTGAAAGAAGCCAGAACCAAAAAAAAAAAAAGTACATACTATGTGTTTCTATGCATATAAAGCAGTACAAAATGCAAACCAATGTCACCTAGCACTGGAGTGGGGAGACCAGTGGGGAGGGATAAGAGGGATTACAAAAGGGTATGAAGAAACTTCTGGGGGTGATAGGTATGCTTATCATCTTGAATGTATTGATGGTTCCGTGGCGTATACATACTTCAAACTTACCAAGTTTTACAGTTAAAGTTTGTGTAGGGAATTGTAATATTGGATTAACGATAACCCAATAAAGCCATTAAACCAAAATCTACCACCCCCATTAGCTTTGTGAAAAAATTTAGAAAAAAACAAGTAAAAAATAAAACATCATTGAAAATATAAAACAATGACAACATTAATAAAAACAATGAAGAAGGAAGAGCGGACATAACGCAGCTATTTTTCTTTCTTAAGCTGCTTTCAACAAACAGAACAAACAAACCACCAATGTCTTTCTATAAAAAGAGGTTTTCCCAACCATTAAATAATTTTCCTGTATCTTCTTTTCTACCTGCCACCAGAAATTATTATTTTAGCCTGAGGGACCAAAAACTGTTGACAAAAGTAGCACATGGGACAAACTGTGTGGACAAGTCATTCCCAAGAATTATTTGAGATGGTGTTTAACTTTACATAAAATGTCTAAAAATAGACCACCCGGGAAGCCAGTGAAATGGCTTTTGCAGAACTGGCTTTCCAGTTTCTCATGCTCTGTATCGTGGACAAGTAAACCAAGATCAAACAAACTAGAAATGGATAAACTGTGGTGGCCACTTTTATTTTGGAGGATCAATATTTTGAATAAATTCACATAGAATTCAATTACAACCCTAATAATGTACAAACTTAGACCACTTTCTGAAAAGATCAGAAAAATATAGAAACATCAGTAGAGATTTGAAAAAGAAAAGAAGTTTAGAAGATGTGTACCATGTTAAGAAAGCAAAGTAACATATTCCCTAATAAAACAAAAGGAAAACTTCAAGAAACAAATATTAATTGCAAGATTTGTGATACATTCCCTCTGTGATCTTCTATCAGTAATGAGCAGTAGTATCTAGTGAAAGATCTATGTACAATGCAATAGACGGTAAAAAAACACGGAATACTATTTGACAAACAAGTCAATGTTGAAAATTCTTTTGGAATGTTGAAGAAAACCAGAAAAAAAAATATTAGTATACTTAACAAAAATAAAACAGAGATGGAGCATATGATTCAATATTCATGAAACAGCAATCCTGAGTGAGAGGAGAACAGCCAGAGAAGCAAAAATCAAAGCAATAAAACAAGAGATTCCTATACAGAGTAAGCACAAGACTTGAAATGAAGGAACCCAGTAGTGGCCGCACCTTAACATTACTTTGTTAAAGTTTCCATTTTTCAAATCTTAGATAAATTATAAACATCTGACTGGGGAAAAAGTTTACCAATGAACAGAAAGTAAATACATTTTAAAAATCAGGTTAGAATTATAATAGACAAAATGGTGGTGATTTGCATATGAGAATATGAAATTGAGGGGATTCCAAAAGAAAGATTCCAGGATGGTTCTCTGATTCTGTGATGAACCAATACAAATTCATTAAGATGTGGGTATAGCAGGAGAGGCAAATTGGTGGGTAGGATTTTGTAAAATGAATTAAAATGGTACATGTTGATTTTGTGAGGCTTCTAGACTGGGATTTCCAGATGTCAGATTATGAATTTTACAAAGGATATCATAAAACTAACCAAACAATATGTGTAGAGTAAAATAGTTAAAATTTTTGCAAACATTGAAATTTTAATTTATATTTAATCCCTTAAGACATATTAATTTCCTCCATTTATTTTACAGATTTCAAAATAGTCAGGTATAGATGCTTACTCTATACCTGACTATATTGAATTCTGTAAAAATATTGTCTCATTTAATCATTATAACAAATTTTTACGGTGGGTGGTATCCCTATTTTAGATGAGGGGACTGAAATCTCAATGGGTTCATTTGTGTAATAACACATTTATAATGCTAGAGCCTGAGTTTTAACAGCCTTCAAACTGCTCATCCTGTCATTAATCATTGCTCCCTGACGCCATTTCCACATTGAAGCCTGAGTGTCATTCTCATTGTCTTCAAGATACAGTAGTTCCATCATTTGGTATGTTGTGTCCTTCAAAATCCGACCTTCCTCAAGCTCACAGCTTTCTTTCTCACAGTGTTCTATGCCTCTCCTCCCACAGGTACCCATGTGTTGATTTTGACAGATGGTGCAGCTTTGGCTGCACCTGTATGTGCTTCTATATAACTTGAATACCTGTCTTTTCTCTTACCCCAGGATAATGTCTACTCAGAATTCAATGTTTGCAAGGATTATCTCCTGTACAAAATGGTCCTTTACTTTCTCCAATTTCAACTAGTTGTCCTGTGTGTTCAATTTCCACTCTGTCCATAGATGCCATAGTACTTTCACACTACTATTTCTTCTGCTACTATACTTTTCCCCTATGATACTGTAGTTTTTCTCTTTTTCTTCTTTTTCTTCATTAATAGACCATAAAATCCTTAGGGTGTGTTCCATTTCCAGTGCCTAGCACATTACCTGACATAATAAACACTCAAATAGTATTTGTTGAATAAGTAGATAAATAAATAAGAAGCATAAGAAGGAGACAATTTAGATAAATTGAATATACTAGGAAGAAAAGTCTAAAAGAGATTGGAAAATGCACAATTAAACAAATGCACATTGAAAATATCTACAAAAATATTAAGCTAAACAGAAAATATGAAAATATTTACACAAATTGAAAAATTGTTTAAACTTGTTTTTGAAAGACATATAAATTGAAATTCTAAGATAATAAAAAGAGTAGAAAATTATATGAAGATACTTTTCACAATTAGGTAAATAAAATGTTCAGGAAACAATATGTGAAATATGCAATCTAACTAATAATTAAAGGTGTGATTTATATCAATTTAGCAACTATTAAAATACATTTTATTTGTTATAATGAGCACAATGGCAAGCAAGCCTTTCCATGAACCTACAGAGGGACTATCAATAGGAATGAACTTGGTACAATTATTATGATTATGCATCAGGCTATTAAAACCCAACAGTCTTGAGCCAGCAGTTTTAGTGATGAATTGTTTTTAAAAGGCAAATATGCATACCAAGATATTAATACATAGACAAGCATGATCATCATAGAGTTGTTTATAATAAGAAAATTAAAAACAACTTCATGTTTAATAATAGCAGTGTTGCTAATGAATTATATGTTTACTATTATTAATATACGTAATATATGAAAAAATTAATGACTTCACAAATTCTTATGAGTAAAAATTACATATATGATATAAATTAAACAATACAAATGCAAAAAACAAAGAATATTAATAATGACTACAAAATAGTAAGGGGTTATGAATCTTAATTTTTATTTTTTTTCATATTTTTCTCCATTAAACATATTTAATGATCAGAAAACAGTAAGCACAACACCTCATTCATAAAAGGAGAATACAATTATAGAAAGCAGCAAAAGTTAAATAGCATGACTATGAAATGTCTTCATATTTTAAATACTAATTTATTGAACAACTTCTCTACTTGTCACTCAGAGAAATATTGCGATTATAAAAATCAAACTATTCAAAGCCCCTAGCATCCATGCTTTTAGCGTCTAGTTAATTATACATGTATAGGAGAAAGGGATTATAAAACCGTTGAAATCATCAATCAATCCTATAATTCTTTCTAAACGAGCTAATAGAGCCATGTCCATCTTGAAAAAAGAATAACTATAGCTATATCGTTTAAATACACAAACATACATATGGAAAGCTCACTGATCAAATGAACTATCCACAGATGTTAGTTATGATCATCAAGAAGACAAGAGGAAACGATAGGGATACTTTGAATATTAGGACAAAAATGTACTTCTATGTTACGTAAGGTGATACTACTGTTTGCTCCCACAGAAGAGAATTCTTCATGGAATACTCATTTTTCAGACAATTGATTAGCATGTTGATGTGCTCAAAATGTGTTCACGTGGAAATGAAATATTAAGGTAGACAGCAATTCAAAGTAATAGGTAGAACTCTTGCACAAAAATGTTTTTCTATATTTTTAGATAATTGGTTGCCAAGAAATGCACTCAAGATTATCCCTGCCTTCTCTGATTACCACGGAGGTAAGCATATAACAAGAAATAGATTTATCTACTGGGCTATAAATGTACCTTATTTTGATTTAGTCTTGAAAAATTAGTGTAAAACCAGGAGCTATCTTCCTGTGTAGTAAACGATGATGAAATATTATGTCTCGAGATTACTGGAGAGTGTTGAAATTCAATTTTCTCTTTTATATAGTGAAGATTAAAAACTGAAAATACCATTAAATATATTTTCAAAGAGAAGTTATTCATTATTATTCATTACTCTAAGAGAACTTACTCTGAAATTTGCAAATTAGACTTCTACAAAACTTTTCTAATTTGGAACATTTCATATTCTATTAATTGCTGTTACAATGTTACTTTAAATCCACACTATAGAAAAACACCTGATCATTTTTTATTAAGCTCAAAATGCAATTTTTTTTTTTTACCTAACTTACTGAAATAAAAATGTTACATGAAGGTGATGAAGGTGAATATTCTTAAAGCAAAAAGAAACATGAAACATTAAAAGTAAATTGCAAGTAGTTGAAATGTGTTTAAACTGTGCTTAGTCCTGTGAGAAGAGATTACCAGCTTGCATTTGGGATATGTATTTGCTCTTCCAGTTCACAGTCTATTTAGTAAATGGCTTTTTCTAGCACAGGAAATGTTACCACAGTGGCTCATAAGTGCTAATGTACAGCCCAAAATTGCGAGCCCCTACTCCCAATGCCGCTTTGCTTCTGTTGTATCATGCTTAGAGCTCCATTGTTCATTCACTTTTCTAGATTTAAGAGTAGCTAAATATCTTCAACATGTTTTACTATAAACATAAAAGAGTTCAGTTTTCCCTTCATCATGTTAAAAGACTATATTCGGGAATATCTTGGGAGGCAAATTGTAAAAACTTTGTAGGCAAAGGAATTTTTGTTCTTCAATAATATCTCAAGTAACAAGCATCTTTGGCTCTTAAACACACATTACAAACATGAAATATAACGTATTTGATTAACATTATTGCATTCCCTTTTTTCGACCGTCTTAATTTGATTATTGACATTTGCTCATTTAAAAAAACAAAAAACCTCACACTATCTAAAATATAGCAAACTAATATCATCCTTATATTTCCCGAGCCTCTGGCTATGTGCAACTTGAAAAGGAAACCATGAGAAGATAGAGCAATCTGTTCTTTGTTTAACAATGTATATTTTATGAGCTTGTAAGATATTCTGTTGACAAAGGTAAAGTGAATAATGCTTATTAGGACCACAAATATAAAAGCTCAGATAGATGCTGTGTGATGGAAATACTGCCAAAAATAAGGGAGCCTAATTTATTGTGTAATGAACTCTGAAACAACTGCTTAACACATACATTTGTTTTTGTTTAGTAAAACACATGCTTTATTTCCCCAAGTTGAGTTTCAGCACTTAATTAATTTTAGCATACCTCTTCTTCCAAAAGCAAAGTTTAGTGTTTTCAAACTATGAGATGAGATCTTTGAAATTATCCTCAGCAAATCACAGATTAAAACAAAAATCAAAAATCAAAATACAAAAAAAATGAAAAACTAACTTTAGCTAAGAGTTGTCAGGAAAACACAGCCTTATAAAGTAATTTACAACCCAAATTAAATCCTCAATTTTAAAGATTGTTTTGATAATTATGATTATACACACATCTCGTGTAATTCCTAAAGGATTGGTGGTCATAAAAGTGTTCAAATTACACCCTATAATAAAACATTATGTAGTCATTATTTTAAAAATCCACAATGAGAGGACATTTTGAAACATGACCTAATTTGAAACTCATACCATGACTTTTTTCTGAAATATCAGTGGTGGTTTTGCATATTTAATTAGAAATTGTTGTATTTTGTGCCTTTACTTTTTTTATATGATTTTAAGCCACTTAGCAATATTTTTGGTGTTCTTAAAATACAAATGTGGTATCTAGGGAAATCACAAATTTATATATTATTCAACATTTCAGCTTAAAATACTACTAAACTGAATTCAAAATATTAATTTTTAGGATCTGCAAAAAACTGCATCAGATGCATACATATTCACTTGGTTTAATTATAAGTGATAATCTAGGCATGCTTTCTTATAAAGACAGTAATTTGTAGTTGATTCTAAATGCTTTCTCAGCCATTAATATGATTTTATATATCCAGGATAAATCTTGGATTAAAACATTCAATATCATGGTCATCTATAGCTAAGAAAAAATAGTTTAAGAAATCACATTGTCGTTTTATGGATTTATTCACTGTAAGTTCATAACTTTTTAAATAAAGAATCTAGCCATCAAGGCAAAAGTCTTTGTGAACATATAGTATATTCCAGAATATCTGAGTGCATTCATTTTTAAAATTTATGTATTTTTGCCCTTTTGGAGTATATATGCTATTAATATACATGTTAATGTCCATCTAATCATGTAAATCAATTACAATTATATGAATATACCTCTAATAAATGTTCTTTACTAGTTTTTTTTATTTCACATATGTTATTTGTACCCCCCTCCCCTCAAAAAATCCAAAGGACTAACTTTGGGGACAGATAGATTCTTAAAACAAACAAAAAAATAGCCCAATTATTTTTATCATTTAGTTAATAAACTCATGCTGATTTTGTAAGTGAAAAATGTTATTTAGACATACATTTTTTAAATTTAAATGTATACTGTTTGAAAATATAGTTAACCTTTAATATATTTTTCTTATGATTCAATCAATTTTGAGCTGACTTTCTCCATTCAATATCCTTAAAATACATATAAGTATTAATTGTCTCAGGTCTCAAAGATGATATATATTTTCCCTTTCCTAGAATATTCATAAATATTTAGAATTTCTATTTAACAAAAAACATAAGCTTTAATCATTGGTTCTCTGTCATCTAAACAATGAATTGTACTTAGTTGTAGTAATCAACAGTGTAGGACAGCAAGGGATGCAGAATATCTGTAATTGAGAGAAAAATGTTAGACAGTAATGTTGTATTGCTTCTTAGGCAATAGGCTAGTTAGAAGGCAAGATTTTCCATAATTACATGAGAAATTTCTTACTTGCTTAGATGACTTGCATAACTTGTACAATACACTGGTATGAATGAAAATTCCTAATCTCTTCAGCAAAAAAGTGAAAAAAATATTTTATTGAAGTACACTGAATGAACTGCAATCAAGAAGTTACACTTGCTGGCTGCAAAGTACACGGAAGTTAGCTATTTTCCTGTAAGCACTTATGCAGAGATTTAGAGAATTTTGTACACTGAAATGCTAGTAGCGCTGCACATGCAAGGAGGACTTTGTATAGACATGAAACCCAGTATTGGGAATTACAAAACAAAATGTCAGAGGCCACGCCAAGGGTTCCTTGAACCTTAAGATATACCCTTATGAATAATAGATCAAGGGTTAATGAGTATAATGAGCACATTATAAGATAATTAGAAATCTTAAGATAATTAGGAATTTTGTATTATTATTATGATGATTTATATAGAAATGATTAAAAATTAAAGGCAAAAAATTTAGAATAAAATGAAATCACAGAATTTTGAAAAAAGAGAAAAGCATTAGGTTTTGTTTTACAAACTGAAAAGTGAATTTTCATGTTTCAAGTTTCTTGAGTTCATATCCTGATTTTTACTACTCATACAAGTTTTTCAACTCTACTGAGATTTTTTTTTCTTTTTGCTCACCTGCGCAATGACATAATAATGCCTATGCCTTATTGGTTTCTCATCAGTACTAGATGAATATATAATTCTTACTCTTAAATATTTGAAATACAAGTTATTGAGAGTTTCCTTGAAAACACCAGTGAGATGTGGGAAAATGTGTTTGCATAGATTAGAATTCTACTGCTACAAAAAGAAATCAATAGTTATATAGTTTGGATTAATCTTATAGATGCCAACAAAAAAGCCAGAAACACTTAAATGTGCACTGACAAAAATGTTGCTAGAATTCAGTTTTTTTCACTCACGATAAATAGCTACTGCCCAACACAATGTCTTTCCAAGCCAACAAAATAAGAGAAGGTTTATGCTGAATGGATTTGAAATACAATTGAGTTATTAATTTACTAAATATAAAGGTAATTTATCGTGCAAGAAAATAAAACAGTTCAACTTTAAACTTTTATGTCACTCCATATGCAATATTTTTTTTTTATTAGTTTCAGGTGTACAAAACAATGTACTACAGATTTACACCCCTCACAAAGTGATAATCCTCCTCCCCCAATCGACTACCCCTCTGAAATTGTATATAGCTGTTACAATATTTAATTACAAACCTAAGTGCAGATTTACAAACCTAAATGCAGATTTATGTGAATGCCGAATTATACATTTAAAAAGAATGAAGTGGTTATTTAATCTATTCATTTATTTTTGAAGTTGAACTGAAAAGCCTATTAGTAAGATAACTTCATTTTTAAAAACACTAATACTGATTGATGTCTAGACCATACTATTTCTTGATATAGATATAATACTGATTGATAAACAGTTGCGTCCTTATAGATGACCTCTAATTCTTTGTACTATAAATTAATCTTTTCTAACACTTAGTGGAAAATGGAACACAGTGCTTACCATTTTCTTCCTGACATTGATTTCTTTATATGATGACTTTGATTAATTTCTTTTGTTGGAGACTATTCCAAGGTTTCGCCACCACAGACTGGAAGTAAGAGAACTTATTTGATTAAACACTAATTTATAGGGCCCACACTAGACCATCTCTTCTAAATCCTCTCAATGTTTCATCAGACACTTGGAACTAACAGTAAATAAGACATAAATATTATTGTAAACAAAGTTGGGATTTTTTTCAGGAAGCGTTTCTAAGGCTGCCATAGCACACAGAGATTAAGTTTAATTCAGTTACTAATTTTCTGTTCCTGAAAGCATGGCCTAGCAAAAGAGTAACAGCATCATGACAATAGAAAAATCTGAATAATGAGCTCATGCAATGTCTGATTTTGACTGAAGTAACTTCCCAATAAATGTCTCAAAATAATTTTACTGCAAATTATATTAATAAACACATGAATTTATCTAAAAGGAATCTGCTTTTTTATGGATGAAAAGCTATAACCCAACAATATTTTGGTGGCCACTTGACAAGATAAGTTTAAAAACAAAATAATCAATATTTAACATTTATTTCTTTTTGCCAATAGATTAAAATATGGTACTCATTTCTAATTAAGAAATTTCTGATTAGCAAAAATAAGACAATATTCATTGATCTCTTTATTCTCCCACAGAAAGAATTGTGTGTTTACTCTCTGCCAAGCACAATTTTAGATGAAGACACCAAATTAATAATATGTGATAAAGTCTCGTAATCCCTAAGACAAATGTAAGGAAAGCATATTATGGAAGCAGAAAAGATCAACACTGAACTTAGTCGTGGGGTATTGTCATATTAGGTGCCGGTCGCCTGATTAGAGAAATTTGACTTAAGCACATTCTATAAGAGTATTAATAAGCTAATTAGGCAGAAAGTTGGTGGGAGAAGACTATTCCTTGGGGAAAAATTATGTTCAAAGATATAGAGGTGTAAAACTGCAAGGAACTTGAAGCAGAATAATAAGACTGGTTGGATACACAGAAGGATAATGGAGATGACAAGAATAAAAATTGTTGAAGCAAGCAGAACCTTGATTATGAAGGACTTTGTATGATATACTGAAGAATTTAAACATAAGAGAGCAATGGAAAAATGTAACGAGGAAGACAATATTTTTTTCAGGAAATCTGAGTTCAATTTTGGACAGATATATAGACAATCTATGGGAGCTACTCAGTAAGCATGTAGGCAGTCATTAAAGACAGGATGCTGGGTAAAGTCACTCAAGGAGAGATTCTAGAGTGATAAGAACAGAGAAACAAACGTGAAACCCTGAAGAACTACAATACGTAAATGTACGGAGAAGGAGGAGGGTGCAAAAGTGAAAGAGAACAGACATTCAAAACAGTAGAAGGAAAACCAAGAGAGGATTATTTTATAGGAGGTAATTGTGAAAAAAAGAGTGATCATTTATGTCAAATTCTGAACGGTAATTGTACAGCTTACATAAGAAATTGAAAAATTGTGACTTTAAGGAAAAAGCATGATTAACTTGACCAGTCCTTATGTGTGAGTTACTGAGGTGGGATATGTGGCATGCAGGCTACTGGCTGATAATGGTACCCACGATCTATCTTAGACTTCCTATCAAACCATGCTGTTAAAGAAAGCAATGTACAAAAATTGCCTAACACGTAGGCTTTATACTTCACAGACGTATTTTCTTTTAAATTCTAAATCCCAATTTGAAGAGTGTGACTCTTGGTGAAGTAGGAAATATATTGTGCCAAAAGAGAGACAAAAACACTTGCTCTCTTCTATTAATATTATCCCTGAAGATCTCTGCCTGTTGGAGAAACTGAACAAATACGCAAGAGAGAGATAAATAGAATCAATACTGAGCACCCGTAAACAAACTGTAGTTCATGGAGGCAGGAATAGAGGTGGACAAAGAAATTAGTAAGGAAGTAATACATTTCAAAATCATGGGAGAAACCAAAAACCAAAAAGCATCATCAGATAGAAAATGTTGTAGATTGAGACATGCTGTAGTAAGCCTGAAGATTGTTTCATTTAAAGCCACTTTGGGAGAGGAACTTCTGTGCCATGTCTTTTTCCTTGCTTCACTTTAAAAGCACTACTCAGGTCCCAAATTTATTTTCTTTATGAAATAATACAGCTGACCAATATATATTATGATTTGAATTTGCATGAGTTTTTTCAGGAAGGTATACACACACACACACACACACACACACACACACACACTTCAGTGAATACAAAATAAAGATGCTTATTTGTTTGATTCACTCTGACTCTGCTCATGAAAATATTAATCACAAAAATTATTTAGATAATGGGTTCTCCTTTCTTTTCTCAAAACACTGATAGAAAATACGATTTGTGTTGTGTAGAGCTATGGACTTGTAACGTATAAAGTATGCAAAGCGTATTGGAAAAAGATTCAGAAAAAAGGTAAATTACATATTTTCGTTCTTCTTCATAATTTAGAAGAGATGTTGATTGCAAATACAGAATTTTTTAGCCACTCCTACGTAGTTAAGTTTCAATAAGCTATTCTAGAACCTTGAATTCAGCTAAATGTATACAGGTATTTATCAAGTTAGTCAACCCACTAAGTTGCAGGAATTATTATTATTGTTCCTGCTATCAGTGTGCATTTGAAATTGGGTAGGATAGCTAAATATAACCTGACCGCCTTCAGTCTTAAGCTCTTTATTTTGGGCTTCCTTAGTTATAACATAGAATCATAAAATAACATATTTTCTAACATGACATCTTTACACTAAAATAATTTTTAAATGTTTATATTTCAAATACTGATATCCTTAAATATTTTGAAACACAAATCCATTATTTCTTGGTCTATGCTACTACATAATTAGTTATGCAATGAAGATATTTTATTTTAAGGATATATACAAAAGCAAGTACTTAGATCAAAAGCAAAATAATACTTACCATTTGAGTGCTTACAAAAAAGAGGCTTTGCATTTATTATCTCTTTCACACAAGAGCTGTAAAAGGTGGTACAATTATTCTAACTCTGTGGGTGACCAATGATAGGAAAAATGCCAATTATACCCGAGGTCACAGAAATGGAATGAGTTATTCTGGGTTTGACTATCAGGTTTATCTAATTCTGAATCTGTAGTTAAAAAACAAAATATATTTGTTATATATGCTTTTTTAATGTAGTTGGAGTATAATAACTTTTAACTGTGGAGAATATTGGTAAAAGTTTTCTTATATGACATAAATATATTTAAGAATTTTAGAAAGAGGTCCACAAAAATTAGCACTTTTTAAATTAACCTCCTCCATTTGTATTCATAGCTCTCAGGTGAGTGGTTGCAAATAGGAAACTAACTGGTTAGAACTGCTGAAATTAGGGACTCTGTTATTAGAAAATAAAATCACAAGGAAGTTCAGTATCTTTCTGGCATGCTTTTGTGACCAAATCTTCCTGTAAACATTATGGAAATAAAGTAAAAAATTAAACTAATTCTGGTATGAGAATAGCTTGGTATATTTTATAATCTTAGGCTAAGTTTGATTCTTTATATCAACAAAGGATATACATATGTACTAAATGCCCACTAGGTGAATACAATTTTAAAGACAACAAATATGGCTTATGTGCAAAACAATGAGAGAAATTATTAATTCGTCAGGACTTCCACTTGGATTTAGGTATGACACTTATTTAAAAATAATATTGTATTATAAATACTATATAGTTTATATACTTCAGTAATTAAAGCAGTACTGGCTAGCAGTCTTAACCAGATTTTTTTTTTTTTTTTTTCAAACTTTACTGTTCAGTTTTTCTCTGTTCCACTAGGAAAGTATGTCATTTTAAGGAGCTTTCCAAAGGAAATATTTAAAATACAATGTTAATGGACTCAATTTATTTTATATTAAGTACAGTATAAGACCTTCACTTTTCCTAAGAAAAAGATAAACTTATCTTAACAATGTTATTCTTTCACCAAAAGGGAAACCTAGAATTTCTTCCTAAAATTCTATACAATGATTAATTTAGAGAGGATATCATTTTGGCAGAGATGGAAGTTGGAATAACCTCCACATCAGACTTTTGGCCTTTGAGGTAAGAAGTATCATAACGAGGAAGGCCAAGCCAAGGCCTTGAAACATTCCTCTTTCTGGCCAAGAGAATAAATCACAAACAGTATTTTATCTCAAAGTGGGGAAAGGAAGTGGTAAGCACTACCCTTAAAGATCTACAGTTTGGAAAAGCGGTATTGCTTATCATATCTCTAATTCACTGGTCTGACACATGCAATAACTGGATGGATCCTAGAGAATGACTATAAACTACTACTAGTCCATCAGAGTCATAGCCCTGATCACGACTGTGATGGATCGTGCTGTTACTAGAAAGTACAGTATGGACTCAGGTATGTGGTATGTGATCATTGATATTTAGTGAGGAAAGCTGACCAAAAATAGTTCACCTTCAAATGGAACATACAATAATATGTATTAACAGTGTTGCCTTATGGATATGGATAATTTCTCCTCTCTCAAAGTATGATTCAAAGCGATCTGGACATTCTGTACATTCTGTAGAATATCAAACTGCCCCATTACATTGGTGATTTCATGATGACTGGGCAGAACAAGTAAGCCTACTTAGTGAGCTTTCTTTTTGGTTTTTCTTCTTCTCCTTCCTAGCTATTTTCAACAACTAGTGAAATAATCAATAAATATGGAACATTTAAGGGCTCTATATTATGTGGCCTTAAAGAGGTGAGAAGTTAGGAAATATTTTATGGAAGATCTAGAATAATCAAGGAACTTTAATACTGGAGGTAGGGAAATGGTGTTTATTTTTACAGTACTAGATAAGCAATAAATGCTTCCAATGTTTAGGAAATAATGGCAGTCTATGTTAAATGGAATACAGTCCTATAAAGATGAGGTCCTAGAACTGGGGTTATGCTGTAGAAGACTTTTAATGCCAGAATGAAGAAGTTGTTCTTAATTGAGCAAGGGTTTTGCATAATGAGAACAGTTTTTATAATTAATCCGCTAACATTTTTGAAGCTTGATTAGAATAAACAAAATAATACAGGAGGTAGAAGGGATAGTATAGAGTTATTATAATGGTTCAGGTGAGAGTTAAGGATTTGAACAGAGGTATGTCTATGGGAGTGTACTTTCCATCGCGAACATGGGGAATACAAAATATGTTCAATCTGAAATTGGTCAGAAATGTAGTTAAGACTCATAAAGGAAAAAAGAAGTGCTTTTTACACTAATCATAATTTAAATATAAATATGTCGCTATTTGAATGCTTCTGAAAAAGACTGTTTTTTTTTTTTTTTTTTACTTCTGCCATGAAAAATGTCTTCACCATATGTTTTTATGATCTTCATAGTCATTCACTGAGTGCCATGATGAGAAAATACCTTACTAATGACTTACATCAGTAATAAATATGAGTATATGAAGCTTTAGGAGTACTACAGAAAATCCTGTTTGGCATATAGCAGTAAAAGTTGATAGCTACCTCTGTGTTTTCTCTTCTAAATCAAAGGCAATTCAATTATTTCTTCATAAAAATGGTCTTAGTAGAGTAAGGCTCTTTCTAAATTATTAATTATATTTAAAAATGTCTTTGAGTGGATTCATCTACGTACATTAAATTGTATACTTAGATTTGACTTTGTCTCTTCTCCACTACTATTTGAACTTAAATAGAAGACATTGTGCAGAACTATTCCATTGATTCAACCTGTCAGCTTTACATTTATGAAATGGACCACAAATGGAATCCCAGCTTACTCTACATTGTTTTTTTTTGTTGTTGTTTTGTTTTGTTTTTTAAGGTATTTATTCACATTCAATTATTCTGTTATCTGTCTTTTTCCAATAACTTTTAGAGGAGTATCCCATTCTTCAAATTCTTTACTGATTAAAAATATAAGACATGATTGTGAATTTCAAATATATTACTAGTTCACGTGTTAAATGAATTCATATTCAAAACTTGTATTTTTCAAAGGATAGAGAAAAGTGTTTTAATAAAATAATATACTTCACATACCCTATCCAGCTGAATGGTGTTATGCTATATATATATTCTCTAGTTAAAATCTATTTTTTAATATTTCATTTTAGTATTTTAAAAGCAGTATTAACTTATTTTTCATTACTTCCAGTAATATGGGAGAGGTTAGAGACTATTTGCTTGCACAAATGATCAAGGGAAAGAAAGTGACATCTTTCTGAGGGTTTAAGCAGTAAGTGCTTAATGTCTGTCACTGGTTTGAGCGTGACAAGAGAGAATGAATAGAAATAATTCTTTTATGGGTTTTGCTTTATAAATAATCTCTTGGCTTCCCACAAACATTGTCCCATGAACCTCTCCGTGCAGCATTTTATTCTGTCGATTGAAATGTGTTCTACATAAAATGTGCATTGGTGAGAAATCATTTCAAAATGTATACATATAGCAAATTGTCACATTGTACATTTTAAACATATACAATTTTACGTCTCAATCACACCTCAATAAAGCTGGGGGGGGGGGGGGGAGACAAATCAATATTTAAACTAACCTTTCCTGACACTCAATGAGTGTTAACTAGAGGGATTAGAAGGAATCTGTGGAAAATAAAAGATTATTATGAATTTCTAAGTACTTAACCCCCAGATATTTATTATTTAATTCCAACTTTCAAAATCATGGCTGTAGTGTCCTTAACTTTTTTTTATCTGTGCTCTATTTTTAATTGGGATGATCCTGGGAGCCTACATTACGTTTCTAAGTGAATCACTGTGGCATCTTTACATAGCTAGGTCATGAATGATGTCATCTGAGCACCAAAAGATTTCTTAATATGATGACAAATCACTCTTCTTTTACAGGTCTTAAATAAAGAGATTAACATTAAAAAATATATAAAAATATTTTCTATAAAATAATATTTATGATGATGTCTTCTGAATTAATCTCAAAGATATTATCGATGTTTTCAAAATAATACTGAACCCCACATTTTTGTAGATAAAATCATCAAAGGCCTATCATTAAATATTTTCTAGTAATAATTTATTTTCTGGATGAGGTGAGAAATTATTGTGAAATTTGTTGTTGAACTGAGGAAGAAGTTTTCTATGGCATTTGAAGGCTTTAGCAGTTAAGTGAAAAATACCCACATATAACACTACTTTTTAAAATAATTATTTACATCATTAAATTTGAGCACCTAACACTTGATAAAGAATTAAGCAAAAAATATTATTAATGTAAAATTAGCTTTGTCATTAACCTTCTGTAAAGTCAGAGCTTTCAGAATTTGACATTGTGCAATATTTCCATTAGTTTTTAAGTGAGAGTTACTAAAGTATATTAATACTTTTATTTTTTCTGAGTAATGGAAAATGATAATGAAGCACAATTTGATACCTAACCAAACAATAAATTGTCTTTTTAAAAATCACTAACTAGTGTGATCAATTTTCATAACCAGCACATTTACAGACTGAGTTTTATGGGCTATTAGCTTGGGCAGAGCAGACATGATTTTTTGTATCTTATAAAGACTTAGATTTAGGTGAGATAAACAAAGATTAAGATTGTCTAATGTTTCCAAAATTGTTTCATTCCTTGCTATCATTTGTGTTCATTCATGATTATGACTAAAGACAATAATGAGCATATTTCTGAAAAATTAATATCCAAGTTTGTTTTATAGCAAACTTCGGTGTATACTTACGCATATTTTCTATAAAAGAAAAAATATGATGTTGATTAATTTAATTATTTTATTGTGTTTCATTAATATTTTGTGCAGGTCCATCCAAATTTAGTGATGTAGAACATTTACAGAGAAAAGTAAATGCAATAAAATTTCAATCATAAACTAATTGGCACTATGACATTCATCTTTCTTTGTATGTAGAGTGATCTCTAGGGTGGCTCCACAATTAAAAATACAGTTCCTGCGCTGCAGAGTGAAGTGGGTATTTTTGATATAATGATTTTCTTTTTTGGCTTATTTCTTTTTTCCTCATATTCTCCTCTACTTTTGTCTCCTTCCTCCTTCTCTTTTTCTTTTCTTCTTCTAATAAGAGATTTTAGCAGGACTTTCAAAGCATACCAGATGGTGCTACATTGTCAACCTTGGATATAGTGTCAAATGTGCAACGTAAATTCAAAAATTCAGTTGCTATCCAATCTCAGAAAAACATTCAGGAATATACAAAACTGCATGGAATTAACACAATTAATGTCTTACCTTTTAGTTATATGACTGATATCCACCTAAATCTAGTTGACGAACATAGCTTTTATACTTATTTTCCCTTAGTTGAACACTATTCAAATTTTCTGCATATGATTAGCTGGAAAACTTTTGTATTTGGCACGCCAAATTCACACTCAATACTTGAAATCTAGAATTTTATTAACTTATTTTGACATTCAGGCAAGGTGATTTTTTTTCCACAGCCTATCATAACATGAAAATAAAATAATTTCTGTAGTATTTTGAAGGAAAGGGAGATTAATATACTCACTCAAGACAAAGATAATTCTCGTTGTCCTCACTTATTATATGAATACCTATAGTTCTTATCCATTTTTCAATAACCAAGGTTTATGTGTAAGTCAAAATTAGAGTGATGCCTTCACATGCTCATACATGTGTGTTCTCTTGCTTAGACTTCTCCCATGGAACATATACCTCAGAAAAGGATCTACATTTGTGTTTCCTTATCAGAAAGCAATATGGGAAAACTGAAAAGTACAGATAGTAGAGTATATAGGAAAAACAGATGATAAAGACAGTTAGACCTATGCTTTATTTATTTTTATTTTTACAGCTACAGAAGTTATTAGAAATGTTACAAGTTATGATTTTTTGTTGTTCTTTCCATAAGGATGATATCAATATCAATTTTATGTGATTGTTGAGAGTACCAAATGTAATGCCATCTGAAAATGACTGGCACAGAGTGAAAGTTGAAGAAATATTAATCTCCTGCGCATGTCTTCCTCTTTTAGGATGTGAGTAGTCAACTTTATTCAAACAGTGGAGGGAAAAATGATTTTCTTCAAAATTATGTCCTCAGTATTCAATTTCCCGTCTCCTTATATCTGACAAGGACCACGGGTCTTCACTGTCTTTCAGAGAAACCAAGTCACTTTCTTCTCCTCCTCCTGCTTCTCTTCTTCCTCCTTCTCTTTCTTCTTCATATTTTAAATATATATATATATATATATATATATATATATATATATATATATATATATATATATATATATATGCTATTCATTTATTTAATATAAGCTATTCATATATATATATAAGCTATTCATTTATTTAACTTACACATATAGCCGGGAAAGATTTCTCTCACCACCATTCATTTCTCCTGTTACCTACTCAGATTAAGGAAATAGAAGTGATGTTTTCCAACATAGCTCAATGAGTGCAACACTCTATTAATATAAGTCACAGAGTAAATTATATGAGGAAATTAATATCAGTGCAAAACGATCAGATAATTATTTGGATGCTTCATCCTTAGACTAGACTTTCTGAAGTCCTCCTTTCCGTTCTTATTAAGGTCAGATGGCATTTCCTCTTGTTCTGGGGTACAGCCCTTATCCTTAGCACATGGCCCTCACCACATAGTGATGAACTTCAAACAAAATTTGAAAAATAAGTCATGCTGTTGAGAGAACTAAGAAGGTGGCAAGTCTTATAGTTTGGGGCCATAGATATTAACAAAGGAGAGATGAAAAAGAAAATATAAGGGAGGTGTTCAGGGTCAATGGCTGTTCCTTCCAGTTGTAAGAAGTGGCCAGTAAGCATATGCAAAGGACCAAGCACTAAGACCCCACATCTGTAGATAGACTTAGGGGAGTAAGTTAAATTGATTGGAAAAGCAAGGCCCCACATTCTTATGTGTGTTAAATATTTATGAGGTGGAGTAAAACACATAAACCTAAAGACAAGGAGATAGAAAACTTGAGTAAAATAATTAGTAAGATCAGTTAGAGGGGGACAGAAAAAGAGGACCCTGCCTGTTATACAATCTCAGTTATCATCTTTATCAGTCCTCAAATTATAAAACTGATTCTTAGAAAGTTCCATAACCTTACTTAAGGACCATTGCTTATAAATATTAGAGCCCAGATTTGAAATCAAGGCTTTTCAACAGCAAAGGCCAAGCTTTTATACATGTGCGTATGTATGTATGTATCATTTTTATTGTATCAAGAATACTTACCATCAGATCTGCCCTCAGCAGATTTTTAAGTGTATGATACAATATTGTTAACTATAGGCAATATGTTGTACAGCACATCTCTAGAATTTATTCACCTTGCATTACTGAAACTGTATACCTGTTCATGAAAACTCCCTTTTTGCCCGTTCTCCTTGTCCCCGGCAACCACTGTTCTGCTTTCTGTTTTTGTGCATTCAACTGTTTTAGATACCGCATGTAAGTGGAATCATGTGGTATTTGTCCTTCTGTGCCTGGCTCATTTCACTTAGGATAATAACCCCAAGGTTCATTTGTGCTGTTTCAGGATATATATTTTTTTTTCTTTTTTAAGGCTGAATGTATTCCATTTTAAATAAGTACCAAATTTTTCTTTATCGATTCACTTATCAAAGGATACAGATCACTTTCCACATCTCAGCAATTGTGAATAGTTCTAAAATGAACATGGGACTGCTAATATCTTTTTGAGATTCTGATTTCAGTTATTTGGATAAATATCCAGAAGTGGGATTGTTAGAACATATGGCAGTTCTATTTTTAATAAAACAGCCTC
This sequence comes from Rhinolophus sinicus, assembly GCF_057876585.1. Lineage (NCBI taxonomy): Eukaryota > Metazoa > Chordata > Mammalia > Chiroptera > Rhinolophidae > Rhinolophus > Rhinolophus sinicus. Next base: position 32,444,674 of record NC_142517.1, read on the forward strand.
TATACTGTTTTCCATTGTGACTACACCATTTTGCATTACCACTGACAGCATATAAGCGTTCCGATTTTTGCACATGCTCACCAACACTTCTTGTCTTTTTGTTGTTTTTATTGGTAATTGCCATCCTATCAGGTGTGTGGTGATATTTCATTCCCTCATTATAAGTGATGTTGAGCATCTTTCCATATACCTGCTGGCCATTTCTGTATCTTCTTTGAAGATCTGTGTCCTTAGCCTATTTTTTTCTGGTTTTTAGTTTTTTGTTTGTTTGTTTGCTTGCTATTTGATTATAGGAATTTCTTATATATTTTGTAAAGTAAACCTTTCTCTGATATTTGATTTGCAAATATTTTCTCCCATTTTGTAGGTAGGCTTTTCTCTCTATTAATTGTTTTCTTTGCTGAGCAGATGCCTTACAGCCCCACTTTTTTATTTTTGGTTTTGTTGCCTATGCTTTTTGTGTTGTATCCATCAAATCATCACCAAGACCAAAGTCTTAAAGGTTTTTTATTTGTTGTTGTTGTTTTTTTTTCCCCCTGTATTTCTTTCAGAAATTGCACAGAGTCTTATGTTTAAGTATTTAATTCATTTTGAGTTGAATTTTGTGTAAGTGGTGTAAGACAAGGGACCAATTTCATTATTTTGCATGTGAATATTCAATTTCTCCAGCACCAATTGCTGGAGAGATTATCTCCATGTGTCTTGGCACTCTTTTGAAAGATCAGTTGACTATGTATGTATAGATTTATTTCTGAGCTCTCTATCTATTCCATTGGTCTATATGTCAATACCATTCTGTTTTAATTACTGTAGTTTTCTAATCTATTTTAAAATCAGGAAGTGCAGTGCCTCCAGCTTTGTTCATTCTTCTCAAGATTGTTCTGGCTATTTGAAGTCCTTTGTAATTACATATGAATTTTAGAATTGGCCAAGCTTTTAATCACTAAGTTGCATTTCCTTTAAGGTTCAATTTTGGGATCTGTGTGGTCACGGTAAGCATAGTATGATGAGGCTATGTCTCTGATGCTATTATACTAAGGTTTTTGGTTGAATTTGCCTAAGAATATCCAGCTGGGAAATACAATTTGAAGTTTAGTGGTGATTTTACAGTGATGTAAAATTTTCAAATTCTACCTTTAGGGTTTTTGCTTGTAGTTGTCTTCTTATGAATATACTCCTACCTTTAAACTTCTTTCTGCTGAAATGTATATGCCATTTTATAGAAGCTTAGCATTTTCTTTTTTATTTGACACATAGAAAATATAATTATATCTGTCAATGATTTTTAAAATAGTAGATGTAATAAAAGTATCTAGATCGAGATCCCATGTCCATATATATTAATCTTACTAGGTCTCCCTTTCTTCCTCTGTCCTCCCTATTCCTTCTAGTCCTCCTTGTCATCCTCATCCTCATTCTTTCTCCTCTCTCTCTCTCTCTCTCTCTCTCTCTCTCTCTCTCTCTCTCTCTCTCTCTCCCCCCCCCCCCGCCCTTCTTCTATCTGGACCAATCTAAAGGAAGGATTCAGTAGTAGTGCTGATCTACTCTGAAACATTCTTTATCTAAGTGTCTGTCTGTGTGTCTCTAATGTGTGAGTATATGCATATATTCTTTTAGAGCCTGCATATCAAATGCCTTCGAAAAATTAAAGTAAGTACTTAAACTAAAGCAATTATTTTCCATCATCATAAGGAAAACAAAGAGGCCTACAAATAACTTTTTCTTTATTTTTCTGGTAGCCTGTCACAGATGAAGTTTACACTAATTAGAAATCGTCTGGAGGCAGGAGAGCAGATTGAGCCTTCGGCTGGAAGTACTTCCTGACAGGTGGTTCACCACAAAGCAACATTACAATTACCTAACACACTGTTTGATTTGTGTAAACTTCATTACTACTCACATTATTTAATGAACTATGAGCATTCCTTCACCTCCCTGCAGATTGCAGTGCTCCATTTCCATTTCAATTCAGGAATGAAGATTGCATAATTTAAACCCATTTGCTTTTTAAGGCAAATATTACCTTGAATTCAAAATTTGGAATTTGACTAGAATTTTTAAAACAACTATTTAAAACTAATCAGTGAAACAGGCAGGCTAAAGTCTGTTCCTCATATTAATAATATTATTAAAATTTAGCCTTTTGGGTTATATGTCCCACATGAATGAAAGAGAAAACGTGATTTTCCCCAGTATTTAAGAATGTGTATGTTCAGTGTGTGTTCCCATGCGTAATGATGTGGAAAATTGAAGTAGATATTCAGATAATTCAATCCTCAAACTACAAAATTGCCTTAAGTTTCATTTCTATGTGATAGTCTGAAAGTCCATTTGAATGAGAACAAAATATTGTATTTTCTTTAAAAAAATTCTAAATTTCTTTATATCCACCTTAGCCTAACAGTTCATCTTTTAATATCTCATGAATTTTCTGTTCTGTAAACAGAACGAATGGTTATTTACAGTTTCTCAGACAAGTGATTCTAATGAAAAGAACTAGATACAATGTAGGTTTCTATAATTATATTAAAATTGTTCTCTAGGTTGCCTTTATGTGCCTGGGATTATGTTACATCTTTATAATACATGAACTCATGATTTATTTATTGCAAATTTTAAAAAAATGATTTTAAGTTCAGTCAGTTTTCAGGTTGAACAAAATTTGACCTTAACATACGTTCCAGCTCTTTATCATTGTCTATTCATTTCCAGAAGCTTCCATTCTTGTTCAATGTTTTATTTAATGGTGTGGCCTACATACTCCCGTACTGTAGCCAAAGAATATCTACCTGGGAAATGCAACTTGAAGTTTAGCGGTAATTTTATAGTGATGTGAATTTTACAGTGACGCCTTTCTAAGGCATCCTCATTTCTTCCTGTGCTCACTCATGAGCAAGAAAGCAACTGAGTCCACTTCTACCTGACTTCAAAGGTAACTCTTCCACACTGTCTCTCTATCCACGTATTTCCAAGATCACAAGAATGGATGAGATAAATGGAATATGATGAATTATGTAATAATTTGGTGGCAGATTAAAAATAATTCAGATTTTTTTGTTCATACTTCTTTTATTAAGAGACAGAGTTTAATTCCTGTCCTTTGAATCTGGCTTTGCTTTAGTGACTTGCTGGGTACATAGAATATGGCAAAAGTGACATACGGCAAAATGATATGAAAATATACAGGTTTTATAGGTAGAATTTGGGGAAAATTGTGTATACTGAATTTGCCCATGGTGGTTTCACACTTCCATTCATCTTTTTGTTTTTCTTTTCTGAACAACTCCTATTCAGTAGTATCTCCCTTAAATTTTCACCTTAATAATTGTAAAAATCAACAACAACAACAACAACAACAACAACAAAGCAGTTTGTCAATGATTTCTTTCTCACCTGAATACTAGGGGGGAAATCTGAGGGAAGAAAACTAGGCAGATCACGCAGGTAACTACTTTTGAACATGATCTTTTGGAAAAATACATAAGTGACATCCTCTAGAAGGAGAATCTATTCCTATGGAATGTTCTCAATAGATCCCCCTTGGTAAAGATTGCTTATGATAACCAAACCCAGAATCTATGGATTTATGAGGCATGGCTCCCTGTAGAACATTGTGATGCTATATACAACCCTTTGGGATTAAAATGGATTTTCTACTTTAGATCAGAGAGGACTTGTCTGATATGAAAATAAAAAAAAGGACAGGGAGGATGGGTTGCAGGGGTGAGGGATACTTTCAGTGTCTCAGACCTCTCTTTTCTTTGTGTGAGCCTCTTGATTTCTTAGGTCTTTGAAATTTATAATACTTGAATCTCATTTGGCAACCTAATTCATTGTAATAGGTCAGCAACTCATAATATTACATGCTTTCTATTGCTAAACTAATTATCCTAGGGATACTTGCCTTTGGATAGATGACAAATGACTTAAATGTATAAATTATTTCTATTTCTGGAATGTCATTCATTTTCAACAATAGCACAATATACAGTAGATTAAGCAAAAAATACTTTTTTTGTTTTTTAAATTTTTGTCCTCTGTTTTATTCTAATAGAAAGGTAAGAGTTACCAGCTCTTCTGAATGTTGATTTTAATGGCCTCTCTGACTTATGATTTCACATTGTTTTCTTTTTAAATTTTCCTGGCTTCATTATCACTATGGGCTTTTTTTTTTTTTTTTTTTTTTTTATAAATAGAACTTGTGTTTACGGCAACAAATATTTATTGTAATGCACAGTATCTAAATCTCCTTTACAATGGGGTCATATCTGATGTTTCTTTATACTAAGTAAAATTCTGTGTAAATAATATATTCATATTATAAATTGTAAAGGTAGTTTTAGTTGTGTAGTTCTAACTACAATTTGCATTGTTTAAAATAACATTGGCACATACTCATGGCTATATATGATTAGGGTAACCGTTTCTGTGTCCAATGGGTTTGAATAACCCAACACCAAAAGAAATATATAGAGAATATAAATTTAAATGTAGATTTAAGTAGAATATAAAATTAATTGCTTGCAAAATATTCACAATGTAATCAAGCAGGCAAAGGATTCCTTAGTGATTTGATGAACTCTGATTTGCACAGCAAGTTATTTTTCAAAGAAACAAAAAGGGTGGGAGGGTGGCTAAAGTTAAAATTATAAATGCTCTTATTTTGTTTGTTAAAGAAAGGAAACTATTCAAATGTCACATTAATCTTCCAGGAGGGGAAAAACAAACAAACAAAAAAACAAAAATGTAAGCAATTATTAGAAGTAGATCCTTTTCTGAATGAGTTATATTAGTATGAACATGATTAGTAATACCCAGGAATCCTTTATTAAACTGGAAGAAATAATGTAGATATAGAATAGATTATCCCAATATATAATTATATTGTAATGCAGATGAGAAATTTTGAAAAACATAAGGGGTAGGAAACAAAAAAGTAATTATAATGCAGTAAAGTAAATATAATCAATACTAAAGGAAAGATTCGATTTATTTGAGTTTCTCCTACAGATTAAAAAGTATATAAAAATGTAGTAAAAAGAAGTGAATTTCAGAATATATTGTTGGTAATTATAGCTCACTGTTTTATACCTACAGGTATATAATGATGATTAATATTCAAGGTGGTTTTCTTGAGGTAATTTATTAAGCTTAATTAAAAAAAGATGGAATTACATTTCCTATCATAGTCAGAGAGTTAACTAATACCATATAGAAATGTTTTCTGCAATTTTAAAAAATAAAATGGGTTTATACAGGCTAATATATCCTCATTAATTTATTATTTCAATGATTGTTTCCTAAAGGGAAAAAAAGTCAATATGGCTTAAGACAATATAAAACATAAAGTAAGAGTGTAGAAATTATTTAACTCAGATACTTAAAATAAATTCTAAAATTCAAGGTCTCATTAATTTTAAACTTTCCTTATATGATAACACTTTATAATACTAAAACCTAAGACATAGCCAGCAGCATTATATGAGGAGACCTATACTGCCTTACGAAGTGTGATGGCTTTATAACATGCTCAGAAATTCTTAGGCACTCTTCCCTGTAAAGGTGAAGCTTAATTCCTCTCATTTTGAATGTGGGTCAGATCTAGTGACTACGGTAGTATTTAATGAATAGAATAGGACAGAAGTAAAGCTATTTGACTTCTAATGTTAGTTCATAATATATAGCTTCAATATGGCTCTAGTTCTCTAATGAATGATTGCCATGTGATGAGGACAATCAAGCATTCTGTGGAGAGACCCATACTGAAAGGAAATGAAACCTCCCACCAACAACCAGCATCAGCTGGTTAGCCATGTGAGTTAGCCACCTTGACAGAAAATCCTCTGGTCCCAGTCAAGCTTTCAGGTGACTCGAGCTCTTGCCTATACCTTGGCTGAAATCTCATGTGAGGCTTTGAGCCAGAACCACTCAGCTAAGCCCTTTATATTCCTGATCCAGGGTAATGATAAGGATTATGTATGTGCACGTGTGTGTATACATATATACATATATACATATACATATACATATATATGAAGCCATCTGTTTCCTTTTTTACTGTTGTTTAATCAATAAGAGTAATGTTGCTGTATGTTTAATAACCAACTCCTCTTTGGGGAAAAAAATTATTGAATTGTAACATTTGCTGATCTCTGTCATGTCAATATTCCCACCATGGCTGATTTTCAGCTACCAACAGAAACAGACTACAGAGGTAAATAAAGTTAAGGGCATAGATAATAGTAAAAATCAAGTTAAAAAAATAGGAAATGTGTTTTGAGTATATGTTCCCTTTGTTTTTACTGTAATTTCCTTAACTACAAATACGTATAATTTAATTTTTAAAAATGGTTGTGTTTAACAGGGAGTTCACGAAATCCTTCAAAAAAGTAGCTAATATAATAGTCCTTAATCTTAAATACTGTAATTAATATGTGTCTATTTTCTATGAGACTAGATAATTGATTAAATTTTTTGAGGGTTAGGTGACTGCATCCTACAGCTTTTGATTTGTAATCCAATTATACCACATTATAACTATGGTAGCAGTAGGCACCTACTGAGTATTTTTGATGAGTTATTTCATAGTGTGGATTTATAATTAACATTAAACATTATTGATACTGAAGTGCTTAAAATTTAACTCGTCATTTAGTATTTATAGTGCTTACATGGTTTTGAATATAATCTTGATGCACTATTTTAAGGAACAAAATAATAGGCTTTCTTGGCCTAGTGATGATAATATAAATTACTTCAATCTTCATGAGATACCAATTTTAAGAATAACAAGTAAACAAAAATAAGAGTTTTATTTGTATAGCTTTATAATACAATTTTTGGATCATTTATATCTAGTTTGCATTTTTAATGCAACGACTGCTTTATTTTATTTTCTTGACTGCTTTATTTTATTTTGGAAATTAATAATGTGTTTTATAAAAATTCATATAATTTAATAAGTTTTTGTATGCTGTTATCATACAAAGATGTATTAGTATGCAATATTATAATTGAGAGTTTTTCTTTCAAAGCTAGTTGGCATACAGGAAATTTTATATATTTTGTTTCTCTATTCTGGTTATTGAAGATCATTACATGTCATGACATAATCTTCAGAGACCTTAAACTTTTTCTTTTGGAAACAAGTCATTTTAGATTTGAAAATGCTAGAGAAACATATGTTATAGCCCCTTCCTATTATACATGGGGAATAGAAAACGGTTGTTCACTTGTGGTGGTTTGAAAAATGACCCTCAAAGTTGTCCATGTCTTAATTACAAAAACCTGTATATGTTACCTTAAGTGACAAAAGGGACTTTTGAGATGCAATTAAATTAAGCATCTTGAAATGTTGAGATTATTCTGCGCTACTTGCATGGGCCCAAAGTAACCAAAAAGGTCTTTATAAGAAGATGACAGGAGAGTCAGAGTTAGAGAAGGCAATATGACTAGGGAAATCAAAGGAGACACGGAGACTTGAGGACAGAAGCAGAAGTCAGAGGGAGATTTGAAGATGTTACTGATGGCCCTGAAGGTGGAGGAAAGAACAATAAACCAAGAAATGCAGATGGACTATAAGAGCTAGAAAAGACTAGAAAACTGATTCACCCTTAAAGCATCCAAAAGGAATGCAGACTTGATGACACCTTCATTTTAGGACCCCAGACACCTAAGACAATAAGATAAAAAACGTATGTTGGTTTCAGTCACTAAATTTGTGATGATTTGTTACAGCAGCATCAGGAAATTAATACATTACCTAGATGACTTTTCAGCTGTCTTATGAACTCCAACCTGGGACTCTGCTAAATGAGTGCTTTTACTCTACAACACTATTACTTTGCATTTCAAAAATTTATCCTCAATCCTAAAATAGATTTTAACACACTCTGAAAGGTTACTTGTCTAGAAATCAAATTACTAGCTATATCAACAGGTAAAAATCAACAGACAGATCATAATAAAGGGGAAAAACTCTGAAATGGAATTAAAGTGCTCAATGAGGATTAGTTTATTTTGTAATTTATCTGAAATACAGATATGTAATATACATGAACTAAAAATCCTAGTACATGAGTAAAAATCCTACCTAATAACCAGGTTAAGAAAGCTAAGTCTTTCAATCTCAATTACATTATTAGGTTTATGAGTGGAAAGCTTTATCTTATCTGTTAACTGCTGTGTATCTCATGCTTAGCGTATGATTTGCCTACAGTACTTGGCTCATAATTATTTGTCAAATAAATTCCATCAGCAAAATGAGGGATAAAATAACAATTCAATATAAAGATGTGTTCTAAGTAATGTAAACCTTGTTCTTAAGCAGAAAAAATATTGTTAAAACTTCCAATAATTTTTCCTTAATACAAAAATTTTCACTTTTAGCACAAACTGAATATGCTAAATGTTTCCTGATGTAGGTTGCTATTATCATCAATGGACCATTAGGTTCATTTTATGAACCATTAAGTTAGCCAATGTTCCAAATATAGTGGAATGAGAGCCTTATGAAATTCCCATAAGGAATTGATAATTTTAAAAGAAGGTGATGACTGAGAAGGATAAAGCATGGATAACACCACAACTTAGGTGGAAAAAAAAAAAAAAAAAAGCCAAAGATGAGTCAAAGAATGATCTGAGTTAGATGATAATTTATCAGGTTGGTGCAAAATTAATTGCAGTTTAAAAGATTAAAAATAATTGCAAAACCCGCAATTACTTTTGCACCAACCTAATAATATAACAGGGGACATTAAATCTGGGACGGGCTAGCTGAAAGAATGAAAATCAGGCAAATTTTAACTACAAATTCAAGTGATTATTAAATGAGTTATAACTGGTTTAATCTAAAGGGATCTTTGATTTCAGATGAATTACAGGGACTCAGAGAACATGATGTGACATGTCCCATGTATTTTGTTAGCATGTGACATTTGAAAACTAATCAGTGATTATAAAACAGCTCATGAATAATAGGTCTAGATCAACTTTTATGGATGAAATCTTTTTGCAAAGATATTATTTTTATTTTAGCATTTTATAGAGTTGACTCTGAACTCAATGTGGTAAAAAACGATTTGGAGAGGAAAAGCCTACAATCAAGAAGAGGTGACTATTTCAGGAATGGAAGTGAGTAATCAAAATTCCAGAGAGTTCTGTGAATAGTGGCTATTTTGAGGGATTTTAGAAGACTGATGAATCAGGACTTTTCAGTTGGTTTGACCTGGGGTTTAAGAGAGGAGAAGAAAATAAGAAGTAAGGGTAGAGTGCAGCAGCTTGTCAGCTGAGGGAGACAGATTGAAACATGATATTGATAAAATCAATTTTTAATGAGAGTGGAATTTAGAACAGCCTAATGTGGGTATTTGGTTGTAGTTGTGCTGAAATAAAGGTCATTAGCATTTAGAAGGGTAAAACAACTAAGAGGTTAGGATATATAAGATTAATCAAAGTATATGTTAAAGTCACTTAGGTGGATAAGAATTGGAAAGATGTACCAGGTAGAATGACATTGAGAAAGTTTAGAGGGTGTAAAACTTTTAATATCAGATGGTCCTGTTATAGATAGGGGGAATACATGAATTATCCTTTTGTCAGAAGGTGATATCTGATATCATTTTTACCATGTTAATTCCATTTAAAGCTATTCGTGTTTTATTTGTTTTAATTATATTTTGTACATGTATATACTGTCCCTTTGTTTATATATTACAAAGGCTAGCCATGAAAGTAAATCACAAAAGCACAGGAGAGTAATTAATTTGGAAAACGGAATTAGCTATAGCAACAATATGATATTAACCTTAAGAGTAAGTTTTAAGTTAAATATAGTAATTTACTTTTGTGAAACAAAGAATTCAGTGCAGCCATAACGTAGAAAATGCTTTCATTTTACTGGGGGTAGTAAATGAATGGATATTAGCACTGACAAAAATGTCCCTTCCTGTGCTTATAGGATATTATTTTTTACAAAAGATGTTAGAAGAGTTGTTGATTTTAATTAAATGATGCTACAGTCAAGAAACTTAGACTTTGAAAATATCCTTTGATAAGCAAAGGAGGACATATAGGGTATCTTGACAATATTTAAAACCAGTCCTAACCCGTAAGTACATATTAGGGGAAGATAAATTATTTTAAAGTTATTTTATCTTTGTTCAAAGTAAAAATTAAAAGTATGCATTTTTGTCAAAAAATTTCTGAAAGAGTATTTCTGAAAATAAAGAATGTAAAGATTTGGTATTTTTTGCTTACCTGGTCTTGTGAAAATTATATTCATATATACAGCCCAGGGGGGAAAAAATATCCCTGCTTGTATAAGGGCTAAAAAAAACAGTGACATCTACAGTAGCAATAGTTAACATAACATTTTTAAGTGATATCCATCACAAACCAAATACATCCTTTTCATATTCTGTCTGGAAAGCAGGAGCCCAGCTGCCACTTATGTGCAAATATGCTATCTAAAGGATGAGAGGTGAATCATTCAAAATACTCTTTACTGTAATGAGAATGGGAAAAACTGCTGTAGCAAGCTCAGAAAAAAAATAGTTTTCTCATACTCAAGTGATGTATAAATGTAGATTGTGTAAAGTGGTTTCTTTTGTAAGGGCATGAAGGAAGCTTCTGCATGTAGGAAGTAATTTTGGAATATTGTGTCACAAAACAAATCAGAACCAGGGTGGCATTTGTATTTCTTCTTTGGCTCGTATATATCTAGATTTTTTTTTTCTTTTTTACCTCCAGGCAAAGAATATAAATCAGAAAAGGAAAATATAGAAATATTATCTGAGTGTTGTTTCCCCCTGGCAAGTAAATCTCTATGTCATTTCTTAAATATGATTCACTAAGTTCTACCTCTGTCTTGCACATAGCATTACTTTTATTCTACTCACTAAATATTTTTCCCCATACCTTATTATTCCTCAGTTACCTTCAAGAGTTATGTTCACAGTCACCGTTTTCAAAAAGCATCTCTGCTTTTATGTTCTGTATCCAAACGAGGGTCAAGATAACATTAGCAACCAGTATTAGTAGTTTTTGAAATTATGCTAAATACAGGTTGGGAAAGACAAATTGCAGGGTAGAGTTCAGGTCAAGCCAGACAATGAACACTTCAAAAACTTGAGGTAGTCAAAATAAGCAAGACAAAGTTCAAAGACAGAAAATATAATAATGACTACATAAATTCTCTGGTCCCCTGAATCAGACATGGAAAAATACTTCATTACTCAGGCCAGATCTGTGAAAGGTACATGAAATTGACAAACTCTCAGTTTAAACTAAAGTTCTGTTCTCTGCTTTCAACCAATGTTTCACAAACTTTGTCCCTTGGTTTGTAATTAAGCTTTCACTGGTTTGCAAGACATAAATTATGAAAAATGAGCATTAATAGGATTAGTTCTTTATATGGCAACATTTATTCAAGTTAAAAGACCACCATGTGTTTAGAGATTATGTCCTTCCTACATATGTGGTGAAAACAAATGATAATTTGAACTTATTTGTTTTGCTTTTCATAAATTTCTCCATTCTGTAAAATAAATATCAGAAATTATGTTAGTTAATGTTTTTTCCCCCTCAGGTCTATAAAAATTAAAGTGCTCTATTGTCACTTAGTTATCCTCCAATTAAAATTATCTGGTGGGGGGATATCAAAGAATTTAGTAACTGTGAAAAACCTCAATTTTTGAGGAGAATTTTAATGCTTGTTCTTTCTTTTATTCCCTCAAAAAACAAAACAAAACAAAACAAACAAATAAACAAAAACAAAAAGCAAAACATTACTAAGCCTTACCATATACCTGACACTATTCCAGACATGTATGTAAAAAAGCCAAGCAAGTTTTTCTCTAATGGAACTAAAATTCTACTTCAGGGAAATAGATGATAAACAAATAAATTGATTAATCAATTTATATATGCATAACTCATACATATCTTACAGCTCATGGTATGCATAAAATTAAAATGCAATTATGTAATAGTCACTGAGTAGGTATTTATATTTGGATGATTATGGAAAGGCTTTCTGAGAGATATAATTTAAGCCGAGATCTGATTGACAGACAGATGCTAGCTTTAGCAAAAGTTTCTTTCAGGAAGATGGAAGAGCAGCTGGAAAGAAGGCCTAAAGGCATGTTCTAAGCACGGTGAATAATGCCCCCTGGAGTTGTGCAGTGCAGCAGGGCTTATTCACAAACAGAAAGTCTGGTTTGCTGGAAAAAAAAATTAGGCAAGACTAAGGAAAAGGAGAAGGTTACAGTCAGAGAGAACAAATGTTGTGTTGGGTCCAAACACAAAGTCTCCTTAAATTTAACCTTTCATTGAATAAGAGCTCATATGTATGCATTAACTCATTTAATTTTCACTATAAGAGTTTAATATATTTACTTTTAAACCTTCATTTTATAAAGGAAAAGCCTGAGTCACAGTAATTTGCACCCCATCACACAGATAATAAAGAAATAGTAGTATTTGAGAATACATGAGCCCTAACTCTAAACTCGTCAGTAGGATGTACACTTGTTGATATGTTGCTTGCACTTATTTCATGAACACACCATAAAAAGATGGATGTCTTAACTTACGAAATTTAAATTCTATTTGAAGATAATGAATTTGGTTAAAAATACTATATAATTGACTTGGCTATTAAAATGTGTTTGCCAACCTAGTGCTAAGGACTGGAATTTCATATTATACTCTCTATATTGCCTGTTATGATGAGGCTATGCATTAAAATCATCTCATAGCAATAGTTTTCAACTGGGACAATTCTGTTCTCCTAAAGGACATTTGGCAATGAATGGAGACACTATTGGTTGTCATAATTAGGAGAGGGAACAACAACTGGCATCAAATATGTAGATAGATAACAGAGATGCTGTTCAACATCCTACAGTGCACAAGACAGAGTCCATAATAAAGAGGGTAAAGGGGGTCAAATATATGATCATGGAAGGAGAACTGACTCTGGGTGGTGAATGTCTTGGAGTAGAGTTAACCCCTGGTTCTTCACAGATGTGAAGGCATTTATGAGACTCTACAAGAGTAAGAAAAGATTTATTAAAAGTCAAAGAGAAAGATAGTTCTGGCAAAGGGAACTTCTGCCTGGGCAGAGCCCAATAGGAATAGCTACAGAGATGAGGAGTGCTAGGGTTTCATATTTTTCTAAGAAGGATATAGGGTGCCTGTCTGCTTGCAGGAGCAGGAGCTGCCATTACAATTGTCTGCTCCTGGGAACTGTGCTGTTCGCATCTATGATGGATGTCAGCTTGCAGGGGATTGCTGTTGCAATTGGGAACTGTTCTGTTCCTGTCTAAGATGGGTGTTTGTTAGTTTGCAGGAGGTTACTGTTGAGATTGTGAACTGTTCTCTTCCTACCTATGATGGGTGTAAGGTGCTTGCCAGCTTGCAGGTGCAGTGCTAGCCAGGGGATTCAGAGCCAAGCAGTTAATGGTTAGCTCATTCCTGCTAACTCACAAGCTCGCTCCTGTTAACTCTGCCTGTCCTATCCTGCCAGCTCACAAGCCCACTCCTGTTAATTATTTACTTGTCTCATCAGTGAACACACAGTGCAATACATAGATGATGTTTTGTACAAATGTACATTTGACACCTATATAATTTTATATAATTTTAAAAGTTGTTACAAATAGAGATCAAAATTAATTATTTAATTAAAATAAAATAAAATAAAAATCATCTGGCCCAAAATGTCAATATGTTAAGATTTGAAAATTCTGCTTTATAGACATGAATGTGAAAAACAAGATAGTCTATGGCCATTAATTTCTAATTTCTTCTTGAAAATCTAGATGGTGTCCACATCATGAGCTTATAGTGAATCTCTCTCTCTCTCTCTCTCTCTCTCTCTCTCTCTCTCTCTCGCTCTCTCTCGCTCTCTCTCGCTCTCTCTCGCTCTCTCTCTCTCTCTCTCTCTCTTTCTCTCTTGCTCCCTTTCTCGCTCCCTTTCTCTCTCACTGTCACTCTTGTTCTAGCTCTCTCTTGGTTACTCTGTCTAAACACCTTTTATGTTTGAGAAACGCCTCACATGTGATTCTTAGTGAAAGCTGAATAAGCCTCCAATTGTAGGAGCTTAAAAATATCACCTCTTACATTTTTGTTGCATGGGCACAACAACAGTAAAATAACCCACCCAGGCCTTATATTAGTAATCGGTGATGCAAGCAAGTGGAGATGGCCAAATCTTCTTCTGGCAACAGCTACAGGAGGGCCAGCTTCCTGGAGCAATGAAAGCAGGGGTAAGGGCTGCTTTTATCAGTAGTTCAAACTGCTATTTGGTGCTTGGCAGAATCCTCTAAAAAAAATGTGTTCTGTTTCATTCAGCCAGAATGGTTTTCAGTTGATTTCAAACAAAAATCTCTGATAAAGGGCCACTTTTTGCTCTTCCTCTATGTGTATCTTTGTATCTATGTCTTGAGAAGACATATGTCAATGTACATATTCAATTTTGGTTTCACTTTAACTTTTCAGTTATAATTATATACAAAAGCTCATAAAATATGGATAGAACAATTTTTTTTTGTTGTTGTTATTTTGTGTTTTGTTTCAGAAAACCAAACCCATGTACCATCATATAGCTTATAAAACTAAAAAGAAAAAGAAAAAATGTTTACCAGGAATGAAGCTTTCTCTGTGTGCCTCTAAACATTTGCCCATCTTTCTCCACACAAACAACTACACTATATATATATATATATATATATATATATATATATATATATATATATATATATACACATACACACATATATATTTGATAAAGGTATTCTATATATACATATATATGTATATATACATATATACTGATTCTTAGCATATCTGAAAGATGTATAAATGACTTGAAAGTTAATACAGGAAGCTTCTTAACTTCCATTAACAATAAAACTCGATTTGGATATTAAATGATGTTCAGTTTTGAAAACTAATATCCATTTTAGTGTTAAAATGCAGATTACAATCTAGTTACAATTTAGAAGTTGTAAATCAAAATCTCTGTTATTGGGAGCTGGCATTTTAAATAAGTTACTGATCTTTTCTACTGTACTCTTTTCAATATCTATCTCTCTTCCCTCTCTCTTCTCCCCTCTCTTTCTTTTTGCCACCTTTCTCTCAGGCTTTTCAAAACATGTTTAAAGTTCTCCCAAATTATAAGGGATCCCATCAATTTTCTTTTTAACATCCAAGATTCTTAAAAAAAAATTGTCTACATTTTCTTTCCTCATTATTACTGCACATTAATTACTCACCATATTAAAATCAGCCCTCATTTCTCACAACTATTTATTTCATGAATGTTATAGTTTTCATCATACAAATCTTTCACCTCTTTGGTTAAATTTATTCCTAAGTATTTTATAGTTTTGATGCTATTGTAAATGGGAATATTTTCTTAATTTCTGTTTCTGGTAGTTCATTTCTATAGAAACACTACTGATATTTGTATATTGATTTTGTATCTGTCAACTTTACTAAATTCATTGATTAGTTCTAACAGTTTTTTGGTGAAGTCTTTAGGGTTTTCTATATATAAGATCATATCATATCAATATATATGATCATATTATATCATATCACATGATATATATATAAACATGTTCCTGTAAACAAATAAATTTTTGCTTCTTTCCAATTTATTTGCCCTTTATAACTTTTTGTGCCTAATTTATTTGTCAATTATAATAAAGCGAGGAAAAAGTATACCTCTAAACCATTTCTTTAATCACTTTTCTATTCATTTGTAGATATCACTTGTGTACTGATAACTTTCATGTTTATATTACTATCCTAGTGACTACTTCCTGAGATCCTGTTTTTAATCGATAACTCCATCATAATATCAAATAAACATTCGAAATCCAGCATGTCTGGAACTAAAATAAATTTATTTCTACCTAAACCAGTGCTTCCTTTTTTTTCTTGTTTAAATGTACCAACTTCTACCTATTTACCATAATAATAATGTTAGAAATAAGTTTCAAATACACTCTCCCCCATCTTTTAATTTTTACAATTCATCCTCCTAAATTGATCTAATATTGGAAATGTCCATGAGCTAGCATACTGCCGCTGCAACTATCACTCAAATTTTACATTGATTACTTTTACTAACTGATGTTATGATATGATACTAACACAACTGGGATGTAAAACAATTTCATATTAAGCTATATTAAAATGGAACAAATTAAAACAGCTATTTTTTTGGAAGTAGTATATTCTTTGGGAGACTGCAGAGTTTAGGGCAGCAATAGCCAATTAAAACCACGAGGCTAGTTCTTGAATAAAGCATTAAAGCAAAAGGTTACTTGACACTTAAGTGGTATATGTCAAAACAGACACTTTCCTAATGGCCACTCTTTTTACAAATGAAATGCAAAGCTAGACTATAAAATAAAAGATGATCATTTTTACAGTTCGTGAATCTTTAGAAGCCTTTTCTGTCTCCTTGGTAGGCTGTCTAATCTCTGCTCCGTCTTCATTTCAGCAATACACGTTTAGCTCATTTACCCTTGTATATTTATCAGGAGTTTGTGTTTCTAGTGCAAGTGCTCTCTCCATGACTAACTTTATCCTTTCAGGAATGAGTCTGCTGGAGTGTGACATATACAACACTATGTAATTTAAAAATCTAATATATTCCCATATGAAATGTGGATCCAATATTTCTTCCTCAGGAAATAATATTGTTTACAAAAAAAGGAAAGCAAAACACTCTTGCATTAGGTTCTGAAACTGTGTGCTAGGTAAAAGTAATTTGTCTTCTCCGAAAGTAATTCTGGAACTGAAAGGCCAATTGGATAAAGCTTTAGCATAGAATGTGAGATGAACAAATATGGGTTAGAACGATTCAATCTGAGTTTTGCACTTGTTTTTCACTGTTTCAATAACATACTGGGCTTTTATCTCTATGTCATTGCTCATACTGTCCGGTACCTAGAATGCCTATCTTACTAATTCCCAGTATAGATTACATTCAATTTTTTAAATCCTCAGTCAAGATGATTGTCTTTGTTGAAGTCTTCTGTGCCATATTAGTAAATAAATAAACTCACTTTCATCTAAGCCTCCAATACTAGTTTTACCTTCTACTAGCTAACTAAGTGATATTTAGAAACAAGTATACACATAGTAGTTGGATGACAATCTGAATTTTATCTTTGCCATTTACTAGCTGATGTTTTTATCTCACCTTAAAAAGAAATAATAATGATTATGTGGAGATGATGAGGATCAAATATCTTAAAGCAAAAGGAAATGTGTGGTAAACCAAAAAAGCTTTTATATTTTAAAATATATTTCTATTTCATCATGTGCTTTCCTTTTTTACATAATTGTTTTATGTTTATATGTTTTCGAATATTATGTAGATTATTAATCCCTGGAGAACAGGGGTTAGGTCATACATATTCACAAATGTTATGTTGCATTTTTCAGATTTTTGGTGCATTTATTCTATCTATCATCTGTCTGTCTATCTATCTATCTATCTATCTATCTATCTATCTATCTATCTATCATGTATCATCTATCTATCTATTTATCTCTCTATTTATATCTATAATGTCTCACCTATCATCTATCTATTTTGGGACCAAAATGGATAAAAGGCCCACGGCATTATAGAGACCAGTGCAAAGGACAAATAATTGAATAACTGAACTTCTTTTGATAAGTTAAACTATTTAATTTACTAAGAGAGTAGATCTTAAAAGTTCTCATCACAAGAAAAAAATGTATAACTATGTGTGCTGATGAGCATTAACTAAGCTTATTTTGGTGATAATTTCACAATATATACACATATCCAATCATTACATTATATGCCTAAAACTAATACAATGTCATATAACAATTGTATCTCAATAAAAATATTTAATATGTATCAAATTATATTGTGACAGAAAAAAAATCTAATTGTTCAAGTAAAATTGTATTTGCCTAAGGAAGAAAAAAAAGTAAAGTTGAATTGATAAGCAGATATACAAGATTATGTAAGGAAAAGTTGTAAGAGTAAACTTCTCCCAAATTAGACCAACTAGCAGAGGACTAGAAAATAGCAGATAGTAAATATATAGTTTTTGAAATTTGAAGAATTTAGTTAACAAATAATGAACATGAGGAATAGCTGAAATAAGAGGTGACCTAATACTTATAAATAAGGAAATGCTGAAAATCCATTTTTATCCTCAAATAATGTCTTTATAAGTTTGCCATAGCCTTCCTTTTTGTCCTAGAATTCTTATATTTAGAGGTCGCCCATCGTCCTCAGATACCCATCGTTAAAAAAGTAAGGCCAATATGTATTTAGAAACTACCTAATATGGCAAAAACAAAACAAACAAAAAAGGGATACGAAGAGGTAAAATTCCCAAAGTCGAAAACCTCATAGAAAGATTACAGGTATCTGCTCCATATAAATAAACATTGTCCTAGGCACTGTAAGAAAAAATTAAAATAAAAAAGACCTGATTACTGCTCTAAAGTTATAATTTGTAAATAAAATGAACAAAACAATAGTAATATTAGGTATACTGTGTTCAATGTGAAATTGTTATTACGGATACTAGTTACTGCTCTTATTCCCAGAAGATGCCCTCTTTTATTTGTTTGCTTGTTTGTTTGTTTGTTTGTTTGTTTTTATTCCTCATTATACTTGGGATCAAAGTATCTCTCTCTATCTGTGTGTTTATATACAGTATATAAAATGTTTGTGTCCCCCCAAATTCATATGTTGAAACCTTAGAAACCTTCATCCAATTGGTAGTGAGGCCTTTGGGAAGTAATTAGTTCATGAGGGTGGATGGAGCTCTCATGAATGACCTTAGCACCCTTAGAAGAAGAGGCCACTTCAGAGCTAGTTAGCTTCTTTTCTTCTGTGTGAGAACACAGCACGAAGACCACCATCTCTAACCCAGGAAGAGAGCTTTCCCCCAGAACCCAGTCATCCCGATCTTGGACTTCTAGCCTCTTTTACATATTTTCCATCCCACTCAGGCTGCTTGAATCAGCTATAGTTTGACTTCTGTCTGTCAAATGTGTTTGACTTCAGTGACTTAAAGCAGAATGAAGTTAATTAACGTGTACTCGGTACCCAGGATGCAGCAATCAGTGTAAGCTGCAAGAATTGTTGTGATTTAGGGCCTCACTTTTAGTATTTGAGTTTTTATTTTTACCATATTCCTACAATTTGCTCTAACTTCTGAAATCCAAGATCCTCTACTATAGCTTTTACTTTGGTTACCTGTCGATGACCCAGTTCCTCTTGAGCTTGCAACTTCCTCTCTATAATGTTACCAACCACAGACCATACTAATCCATAAACCCTGCTGAGAGCAAATAAACATCTGATGCAACTGCATGTCTGTCCCATTTGAGTTTCTTAATGTCCTTTGTCTTGACTTCTGAATTTCATGCAATGATTTTTTGTAGAGACACCCAATTTCTCTCAGTTGAACCTCCTAGCATTGCCTACTGTCTAGACATACCTGCAATCTCTTGTTATATAGTAAGTATCATAGTTTTCCTGCCAGATCTTTCTATAATTTACTGACTCATGCCTAGCCTTAGTACATGACTCCATTTTCAACTCTAGTTTTTCTATAAAACATTCCCATTCCTAACCTTGAAATGCCTTATCTGTGTGTACTAAGATAATCAAAGCAATATTATGGAATGAATACTGATGCTTATATCACAAATCTCACCAGGCTATGGATATATTTTCATAAGAAGTATATGTAGATCATAGGTCTGCTAGGGAAGAGAATCAGGTTAGTCTCTCCCAAGTTATAGAGAGTCCTCAGCAAGGGCAGGCTAAACACTCAGTTGGGTTTTAACTTGGTCACATTATGACTGAAAACAGAATAATCAAAACAAAACACCTCCTGGAGAATTATGTAACTAACAACTGTGGCAGGCAAAATAATGATCTCCAAATATACCCATATTTTTATCTCAGAAACTTTTAAATATATTATGTTACCTGACAAGGGATTTGGTTTGCTAATCATATAACCTTACAACCTGGATTATCCAGGTTGGCATAATATAATTCCAAGGGTCATTTAAATGTGGAAAAGGGTGGCAGAGAGTCAGAGTCAGAGTGGTGTGATATGAAAAATTCTCAACTAGCCATTGGTGTCTATGAAGATGGAGGAAGGAGCCATGTGCCAAGAAGTTCAGGCAGCCAGCCACTAAAAGCTGGGAAAGGCAAGGATATCAATTTTCCTCTACAGACGAAAAAGGCAAAGAAAAAGGAAGGCTAAGAAGGCATCCAGAAGGAATGCAGCCTTGCTGACACCTTGATTTCAGCCCTGTGATACTTGTGTTAGAATTCTGACCTCCTGATCTGTTGGACAATACATTTGGGTTGGTTTAGTCTACCAGAAATGTATGATAATTTATTACAGTATCAATAAGAAAGTAATACAACAACAATTCAGCATTTCTGACAAATTCCTCCAACAAGGACTTGCAATTCTGTAGCACACATATGGGGATGCTTCCTTTAATCATTATCATAGTTTAGATAGTAACACTGAGCCTTATTAAAATAGGATGCATTTCTTGGGTTAGAATAGAGATCCCAAAATCAGAAGTCAATTCCAAGTCTCAAAATGCCTCAGCCAAATCAGTTGCAACTAATGAACATACTCAAAAAAGTCTTCCGCATAGTTCCTTCATGTTTAAGTCTCTTTTCTCATCTTTAACTCTAATGTACACTTATAATCTATTCTATAAGTGCTTAAATGTTATTATGAATTTGTTTATGTCCTTACAAAAATGGCTGAAGGACATCATAATCGAAAACGGACTCAAATCTGACACTACTAGAGTCAGTAGGAGGAAGTCAATAATCACCGTTAATCCTGCTGGGTCCACATTTTTACATTCTTTCCCTTGACCACAAAATATCTCAAATAAAGGGAAAATTTATTTAGCATTTCTTTTCTCATTCCTGTTTTTTTTTTTAAATTACCCATAGAGCTATCTCTGTTTACATTTCTGAAAGACTCACTTTCTTTTAGTAACTTGGGTAAATTAGATAGTGAAATGGAAACTAAAATTCTTCTGCAGAACTACTTAGACTCAACCTACACATTTCCACTTATGTTCTGATTGATTACATGCCTATACCATTCAGTGAAGCTGTTATCAAAATTCAGCTTGAAAGATTTCTGAGTTGACTGCTGCCTATGAGGTATAAGGAATCTCCCCAAAAATTAGGAGACACTTCCTTTATGTCTTAGTCATGACCCTTGTTGACTCCTAAAAAAAGGAACATTAATTTATCCTCTGTATTTTCAGAAGTCTCATAAGATCACTGTCAGTGGAGTGAAATATAACAACAACAACAAAAATGTCCA